>NC_142814.1:26729766-26862321 GCF_049724085.1 Artemia sp. Qi Xiang Cuo | reverse complement strand
CTTACAACTACTAAAATTTCTCCAACTTTGCGCGTACAATAAATTTCGTCTCATTTTTCTTTGGTACAATCAGTGTTTCATTTTGGCCTGTACTTGTTAGCGTATCATGTGTTCTACACTTGTTAGTGTATCAAGTGTTCTCAAGTTTTCTGTTTTCTGCAAATTTTCCTGAAAAATCATTTTCGCGCGTCTTATTTTCAATATTATGTTGTCTTTTTACTTCTGCATCCCATTTCTATGGATTATCAATATTTCGACCACGCGTATCAAGTATTTCGATTTTCCGACAGGGTGGCGCAGCCTCCCAATTTCTTTTATGGGCTGGTCCACCTTCCCCCGTAGTCAACGAAGCTGTATTTTTTCTCGTTACAGCATTTACTGTCTGATAATTCTCTGATAATGTCTCATTCATTGGCCTTCCCTTACGGGCTTCACAAGCTTTAGTAAGGGTTTCTATACGAGCCTGATGATATATTTCACTGGCTTGACTATCTTTTTCAATTTTGTCCATACGGGCCTGATGAAGTATTTCATTGGCTTGACTATCTTTTTCAATTTGATCTATATCATCCTGTAATTTTTTCATATACTCTAGGTGCTTTCTTTCACTACTTTTTCTATGGGCCTCTCTGGCTATTCTATCAGCCTCTTCCTTTCGTTCTCTGGCTATTCTCTCTTCCTTCGTGAAATTTAATATTTTTTGTGTCCTATCTATTTGCGTACTTTTTCGCGAGCCCCTCCTGGATCTCGATTCAACACTGCTCCTTCTATTCGGACTACTTTGATTCCGTCTGTAATTTTTTCTTCTTAATTCATTTTCTGACTCTGTTCGTTTTCCATCCGTATTTTCTTTTACCCGTAACTCCCCTTCATTTGGCACAGCCTCTGAAGGGTGAGTTTGCCTTGTTTTTTCACATATTATTTCTTCCTTGTTTATTTCGTACCCCCTCATTTTACCGCGTATACTCCTTTTCGATTATATTATCTCTTAATCAATTAGTCAATCGTGGTAAGCTCAAAAACTGTCACGCAAAAATTATGGTGCGCAATAACTATTGTCAATAATCAGCTCCGTGTAATAATATAAAATTTTCAAATAACCGGAATATCTAGACTTCATTAGTGATTAACGACTTCTTCCACAACAAGCAGTTTTACGCGAGTGAAATATATCTCCAAAAAACGAATTAACAGGGGTTGGACGAGAAAGTAAACTGAAAAACTGCGCGAATGTTCCACTAATGAATTAGCTGGACTAACCTGAGACAGGGGAACTACCCTGTAAAACAAATCACGTATCCTCCCTGGAAACTCGTATTCCAAATATAATCTCCTCCTAGGCAGATTACTCAATAGGACAGGTGCCACCCACCTTCCTTGTCAAATGTGCACATATACTGACAAATCCTCCTAATTTGCCGTCTTCAATACTCTTATAACCTTCGTCACTGAAGGTTATATCTAAGTCCGCCAATTCACTCAAATAATAATCCAACTTTCAACGTTTTCTTATCTGTCCTTAAACCCCGTAATACTTTTCAATACGGAGATTCCCCCACTGTAAACTCAACTCATTAATTTCAAGTTATTATTTTTTATATTTGTCTAACAAGGCACACAGTCCATTATAGACCTTCATAATTCTATTAATTGATAGCGTATTTTTGTCACACTGATAGCGTATTTTTAATCACAATAGGCTACTCTCTAGGCCAAATTAACCCGTCTCTTCGAAAACGCAAAATTCTTTTACTATCAGTGCTGTTGATAGCTCCTTTTCTTGCTACCACCACTATTATTCTGGTAGGTTACAATGCCACCAGTATTGGGGGTGTAAGGTACGGGGGTCACCACTTATTTGTGCAAAAATGGCGCAAAAATGTTGCTATGCCACTTACTAGAGGGGGAGAACCCCTTGTTGGCCAAAATTTTAGTGGGATTCCCACGCTTCCCCAACGGTTCCGTATCTATCGGGTATGTCAGTGCCCGATTTATAATATACCCTACCTTAGGGTACGATAGCGTGATCGAATGGTCCCAGGGGCCACTTTAAGGCCAAGGGTTACTGGTAATATTTCTAACTATCTCCTTGGACTCTACCTAGGCTAAAAAGTCAAAGATTATATAGTATAAAAAATCTTACTGTATTCAGTCACGCTACAAAAGGAACTCAAACGGAACTAAAATCACACTTCTAATTTTCCCCCAGATCGCTCAGCCGGCCGCGTGCCTGCGATGGGTGGTGGGTGGATTTTTCCAGCCAATCCAAAGGCTTACTAATTACTGGTAAAGCATCTCCAACTGCGCAATTGATGCCTCGTGGCTAGTCTCACAACCTACGCAATTAAAGAAGGAAATAAAATGGCGCGACCAAAATTAAAGGAAAATTAATAATTATTACTAGGGGAAAAGAGAATAATTAAGGGATCAAAAGAAAAGAAACTGGGAAGGGCATTTATCTGAAACAAACTAGGACCAAAGGTCCTAACACAAACCTGGCATAACCTTTTATCAGAATTGTATAAAAATGATGTCATTTCACTTGTTGATAGATAGTCTATCATCCATCCATCCTAGGGCAGAACCAAGGTAGATAGGCATGGAGTAAGTGCAATTCAATAGTTCTATCAGTTCTATGAGCCATTTGAAGTATTTAAACCTCAAATGGCTCAAAGGGAGGGAGATGCCTCAAATGGTGCATTTTAATACCAAAACATCCCAACTCTCATTGAGCCTTCAGCTATATACAGAATCACTTCTAAGAAAGAGACAAGGCGAGGGTGCAGGTAGAAATTGATATATAATTCCCTGGGCTGTATTCAGAACTTTTGTTCGGGGGGCTATTTTTCGGGGAGGGGGGCACAAGAAAAGCTTGAAAAAACACTTCAAAAATTTAAAATTAATGTTTAGTCCCTCATGGTCTTTGAAACTTCGAACAATGCTCATTCGATCAGAAATTGAGATTTCTAGTCCTTTTTCATAAGTCAAAAGTGATTGGAAACCAACCAGCCGCGAAGGGGGGGGGTATTTTCCAGGGGGTATTTTTTTACTGTACTGAGGGTGGGGGGGGTAAATGTATGGACTTGTGGACAGTAACAGGGCGAAGGGAACCCCCATTAACAGACATAAAAAGGGGAAATAAATATGGCTTTAATGGTTGGTGACGTCCGATTTTCTTCTTTTTTTTTATAACAAAACAGAACTTTTTTATGAATCATCTCGACAGGCATTTATATTATGACTCTAAAAAACAAGCAATTCCAACAAGGTTGAATATGTAAAGATTCTAACTTGTGTCTTACCCAATGATATTGCTTCATATTTGCTGAATGCTAAAAACCTGAGTATGGTGGTTCAACTTCACGAGGGTTCAGTTACACGGGGGTTCAGTTGCACAGGAGTTCAGTTGCAAGAGGGTTTAGTTGCACGCGATTTGAGTTGCATGATGGGTCAGTTGCACGAGGGTTCAGTTGCACGGTGGTTCAGATGCAATGAAACCAAAAAGAAGGTGATCCAAGATATTATTCTATTAGTCTTGGGAATGGCGGGAAGAACCATAAATTTTTCCAGGTCCCAAGTACAGGCTGGTACTTTCAGCTATATTTCAGAATCAACGTCATACCATAAAATTAGGAATGAGTGATGTGTTTCTCTTTTTCTTTTTTTTTTTGCAAGCAGTTTCAGATGGAATAGATTGTCGTAGAAATTTGACAAGGGGCCCTTTTCATAGGGAATTGGAAGTTTGTGTGCGCTTTTCAAACTCAAAAGTAGTCATAGGGCAACTAGTCCCCTTTCTAGGCCCTTCTTTTTGGAGCCCCCCAGAAGCCCTTCGAGGGACCAGAAGAAATTTTGTGACAGCCACTTAGCTCTGAATCCTTGAAATAACAAAAAGTACCATAGTTGGGATTTCTTTTGGCAAGAAGTTTTGGATGGAACAAATGGTCGTATTTTCCCAATCAAGTTGGGATGACTTGGTTTCCGTTTGGCCCTAGATGAGTGGCTAAAAAATACGATGCTTACGCAAAAGAAATCAACTAAGAATTGATTTAATAGCTAGGCTTCATTAACGCAAATCCTTTTAGAGTTTATTTTTGTTCAAGGTCTAAGAATAAGCTGAAAATCAACTTGAATTAGGCATATGATCCGCTTTTCATAAGAACCGAGCTTTTTTTTCTCTGTTTTTTTGCTTAATACTAACCAATTACATATTTCACAATAGGTCACATTCAAGGCCAAGATTCAAATGACCCATGTGAACCATATTTGGCTGATAATTGTTTTACAGATGTTAGTGCAAATTTAGTATGTCAAATGAGCAAAACAAAAGATAGCAGTTGTGCACGACGGAATGTAACAGACCTTTGCATGTAAGTCCTTTATTTGTATCAAAACATGGCAAATTAGCTTTCCAAAACGCTTTGTCTTTACTTATTTTCCTTATTGATTTTATTTTCTCCATATCCGGATAGTCAAGGCATATAATAATTTTTTCTCCGAATTATTGGGAGAGGGCCGCTGCGCCTTCCCCTCAAACGATGCCCCTGCTCACGCTATTAGTGGAATTGAGAATGAAAAGCTGAATGCATTAAACGACGACAAATTAATTTTCTAGCTCACTTATTTGGCGGATATTTTTTCCAAATTAAACGAAATCAATTTGTATTTGCAAGGTTCAAGCGGATCAGACATTTTAAAGTTCACATTCAAGGGCAAGATTCAAATGACCCTTGTGAACCATATTTGGGTGATAATTGTTTTACAGATGTTAGTGCAAATTTAGTATGTTAAATGAGCAAAACCAGAGACAGCAGCTGTGCACGACGGAATGTAACAGACCTTTGCATGTAAGTCCTTTATTTGTATCAAAACATGGCAACTTAGCTTTCCAAAACGCTTTGTCTTTACTTATTTTCCTTATTGATTTTATTTTCTCCATATCCGGATAGTCAAGGCACATGGGCTATATAATAATTTTTTTCTCCGAATTATTGGGAGAGGGCAGCTGCGCCTTCCCCTCAAACGACGCCCCTGCTCACACTATTAGTGGAATTGAGAATGAAAAGCTGAATGCATTAAACGACGACAAATTAATTTTCTAGCTCACTTATTTGGCGGATATTTTGCTAAATTAAATGAAATCAATTTGTATTTGCAAGGTTCAAGCGGATCAGACATTTTAAAGTTCACATTCAAGGTCACATTCAAGGGCAAGATTCAAATGACCCTTGTGAACCATATCTGGGTGATAATTGTTTTACAGATGTTAGTGCAAATTTAGTATGTTAAATGAGCAAAACCAGAGACAGCAGCTGTGCACGACGGAATGTAACCGACCTTTGCGTGTAGGTCCTTTATTAGTATCATAATATGGCAACTTAGCTTCTTTGTCCAAAACGCTTTGTCTTTATTTATTTTATTTTATGTTTTCAAAAATAGTTTGCATCTTGTCAGTCCTTTGTAGACAAGTTCTGCCTAAATAATAATTGTAGCAGCTATTCTTTGCCATGTCATGAGGTTTTGGCACCCTGCGCAGGGGAGTCTTGTACAGAGGTTTGAGGACACCCCCTCCCCCAATTTTTTCAGCCAGTTAGTAAACAAATTTGAGTCGGTAAAACAGTGGCATTAAGCGCCACTATTTTACTGGCTCATATTTATTTTTGTCAGAGTGAATGAGCCGATGGAAATATATGACGTAAAATCAATTAGGGAAGATGAACCTCAGTCCGTTAAAACAAAAAAAAAGTAAAAAACTTAATAGCAATGTCACTTAAATATTAAATCATCGTTGAAAACGACCGGTCAGTCGCTAAAATCTATTCCAAATGCTGTTCCAAATGTTGTTCCATAGCCATTTATGCTGATTCCAAATATTTAAAGTTAATGACGTTTAATATCAGCGATCAAAAGCTACGAGCCTGAGGAAATTTGCCTGATTTTTGAAAAAGGAGGAAAAAAGCCCCCAAAAGTCAAGCTATCTTTGCGAAAATAGCACCATCAGATTCAGCATACCAGAGAACCCTTCTCTAGAGGTTCCAAGGTCCTATCCAAAAAGTTGTGGAATTTTGTATTTTTTGGCAGAAGAAAGGTCCCGGATGCGTGTTTATTTGTTCGTATTTTTTTCTTCTTCTTCAGGGGTGATTGTATCGAACCAATGGTCCTAGAAGATCGAGAGATAGTTAATATCGAACGAAAATAAAAAAAAATCTAGTGCCCTTTTTAAGTGACTAAAAAGATTGGAAGGCAACTAGCCCCCCTCCCACGACTATTTTTCCCCAAAGACATCCGATCAAAATGTTAACATAGACATTTAATTCACCATAGCTGAAAGATTCAATAACTATGCTTTTGATGATGACATGACCCTCCATAGTCCCTGGTATTAGGGCTGTAAGTTACGCGATTTGCCCATATTGTTTACATATAGTATTTATTATATTGGGAAATATTTGGAATTTTTCGGGGTGACTTTTGCGGGGAAGGGGAGTGGATTTTGACGGGGAGAATATTTCATGGGCAGAAAAGTTTAATGAGCAATTTTTGACGACAAATGTTGTACAGAGGGGAGGGAAGGGGATTTTCTGGCATGATTTGAAAAAGAGTAAGAAATTGAGTAAAAAACAAGTTTTTTCAGCTGAAAATAAGAAGCAACATTAAAACTTAAGACGAACAGAACTTATTTTGTATATAAGGGAGGTTACCCCCTCCTCAATACCTTGCTCTTTACGCTAAAGTTTGACTTTTTTTTCCCAATCTTTTCAGAATGACTCCTGAAACACAAGGGCCGATTGATTAGAATAAGAGTCTTTTTCAAAAGTTGAAAAAATTTAGCGTAAAGAGCAAGGTAATGAGAAGCAAGGTATACAAGGGTATTACAGTGAAACTTTCAGGAAATTTCAAAGAGGATAATGAACTAAATTGTAACGCGCTATTCGGATGAAGCCTATTAAAAGGGGAGCCGGTGTTTGCCCACCCCCTCCCAGAAAACATACCTCCCCTGTGGAGATACCCCCCCCCCTCCCAAAAAAAAATTCCCGTGGAAAATACCTACCCCCGGAAAATGCCCCAGTTAAATTCCCCCTGGAAAATGTCCTCCCTCCCCAAAAAATACCCCTCCGAAAATACACCCCAGATAATCCCCCCCCTTTGCAGAAAACTCCCCCGCGAAAAACGTCTGTATTCCCAATAACAGATACTATCTGTAAGCAATGGGCAAATTACAAACTTAGAAAGACACTTAAACTTCTACAATAAGGTTATCTGATTGTTTTGTAGTTAGGAAGGGAGGGAGATACCTCAAAGGTTGCATTTTAATGCCAAAACATCCCCTCGTAGAATTAGTTTTATTCTAAGGGAGACACGAGGGGAGGATGGAGGTTGATATTGATGTGTAATCCCCAGGGACGTAACTAGGAATTTTGTTTGGGGGGAGAGTACAAAAAAAACTTTAAAAACCCATCAAAAATGTGAAATTGATCTTTGATCCCTCTTGATTTATGGGAATATATCTAGTCTAAGCTGTTATTACGAAAGTAAAGAGTAACATTAAACCCAAAATGAGCAGAATTCATTTCGTAGAGAAGGGGTACTATCCCTTCCTCATCCCCACCTCCACATCAGGGTCGCAGAAACTTTGGAGGGTACTCAATACATGAGAAATGGAGAGCTCTAGTCTTTTTTTTTTTTAGTCGATAGTGATTGGAGACCATCTAGCCACGAAGGGTATTTTCCCGGGGGGAGTATTTTCTGGTGGGGGTGGGGTATTTTCCACGGGGGGCTATTTTTCGGGGGGGGGGGGTAGAGTTTTTCCGTGGGGGTAAACGGCTAGACTCATTAAAAGGCCATACAACTATATCTCAGGAATAGCTTAAAGTATTAAGTTGAAATTTTCAGTGTATGTAAAGGGGGATGTTGAACAAACCAAAAGGTAATATATGTATTGTATACTACCACTACCATTTCTTCTACTGCTAATATTATTCAGGCTGTTAAATGCCCGTATCAGCAGTATACCAAGAACGGCTTAGAGTATTAGGTTGAAACTTTCAGAGCAGGTTGAGGGATATGTTGAGCTAACAAAAATTCACTATGTATATACTGCTACTACTAGTAGTAGATAGATAGATAGATAGATAGATTTATTTTCCATATACCAGTAAAATAATTACATAACAATCTACAAATCCCCACAAAGGCTCCATGGCCTGTAGGAGGGGGATTATGAAAAGATCAAATAAACATTAAACATTTAAACGCTTAAGATTTAAACAATATAAACATAACATTAATATTTAAACATATAAACATAAGCATTTGACCTTTTAACATGTAAAGCATTTGCTTAATAAACGAAAAAAAAAAATAAATAAGGAGAGTTCACTAAATAAGCTTTATCAAACTACAGTGAATCACAACATCTATAAAAAAAAGGAGAGTTCACTAAATGAGCGTTATCAAACTACAGTGAATCACAGCATCTATAAAAAAAAAAAAAAAAAAAAAAAAAAAAAACAATTAAATGAAAAAAACTATTGGCAGCAGGCAAAATGCAAAAGTAAAGAAAATTAATAAGATCAAAACAAATATTTTTTTACTAGTCTTTAGAAGGTGCCAAGCGAGTGGCATTTTCAAATCAAATTGAGAAGGGTGTTCCATGTCAAATGACACGCAACAAGAGGATTAAAATCGGATCTTATTGTTGGTGTCTGGGGACTTTGGATATTTAGAGAACTACGGAGTTGATAATTTGACCGATCAGATACAAAAGAAGACGTAAACCTAAGGGATCTAGGAATATCACCATGGAGCTGAAGAAAAGGGAAGGACGGACAGGAAAGAATAAAAAGTTTTTTTTAATATCAAGTAACAGTTTAGTTGCCGAACGATTTACATCCTGGATAAGATTTATAGCTTTATCACAAATATTCGAAAGCGGTTTGAGAAAAGAAGGGAAAATAGACATCCATATGACTCAACAATAGGAAACATAAGAATGAATTAAGCTATGAAATAGGATTCTTAGAATTGGCCCTGGAAAGATATGTTTTAGTTTTCTTAGAATACCGAGGTTTCTGCATACCTTCATTTTAATCAAATCAATATGGTGTTTAAAAGATAAATTTTCATCTAGGAAGATACCTAGGAAACGGACATGGCCATCCTTTGGTCTACTAATAAAGCCTTTGGATATATGAATTTCAGATAACTGAGGACAAGCCTGGGATATACAAGAAAAAACTAAAAAACTAGTTTTAGAAACATTTAAGGCAAGAGAGTTAGCATCAAACCAAATTGAAACTCTCTCAAAGAGGTCCACTAACTTTGTACGAACCTCATCCTCAGTTCTCCCAGAAGTAATAAGTGTGGTATCATCGGCAAAAGTAACAAGAGATTCCGAGGTATGCACACTATAATTGTGAGTAAGGGAGACTGTTGGATGACATAGACGACAGCAATAAAGAGGATTTTTATTTCCAACTGCAAAAATTAGGTCATTTATATAAATTAAAAACATTGCCGGCCCTAAAACTGACCCTTGAGGGACCTCCTGGTCAACACTTGATGGTGAGCGAAAAAGTGGATCAACAGAAATTATTCTACCAGACAAGAAAGACTTGAACCAATAAAACGCACTACCTCTTACGCCAAAATGAGAAAGTTTAAATAGAAGATCACTGTGGGTTAAAGAATCAAAGGGTTTACGAACATCCAGAAACAAAGCAGCAGGAATCAAATGGGAATCTATGGCAGAGTGAAAATAATTCAGTAGAACTGCACAAGCATGCTCAGTCGAATGATGTGCTCGAAAACCAAATTGAAAATTGTGAAAAAAATCTTTAGAAGTAAGAAAATTATTAAGACGAGAAAGCATCGCCTTCTCAAATATTTTGCTAAAAACAGACAACAAAGAAATTGGCTGATAGTTGGCTGTATCATTTCGTGTCCCCCCCTTATATAATATGATGACTCGAGCACGCTTGAGACTACTCGGGAAAATACCATGCTGAAAGGAGAGGTTAATAAGTTTTGTTAGTGGTCGTAGTAGTACTAATACTGCTGTTAATACTAATATTACCAAGGGGCTGACGCACCCCATGCCTTCTGAAGACCAGAACATAACTTGTACTTTACTACATTCAAGTTCTTTCACTTTTTTAACTATAATAAATTCAAAATTATTAAGACTTTAAGTAATAAATATCAGTATATGTATATTCAACTGTCAAACCAGTAATCTTGGATATGACGGTGATTTTTTTTTTTTTTTTTTTTTTTTTGATATTATGAGAAATAGAAACGTTCTGCGCCAAGCAAGTATTCTTTTCAGCGAAGTGTAAATTATATTCTTGTCTTCGGAAATTTTGGGGGGCGTCAGCCCTACTCATCTTAGTTTTTGATCGTTTTGAATTGAACTCGGCTATTTATTGTAATTTCTTTTCGTTTTAGGTTTCATTCATTTATTGATGGTGATTTGTGGTAGTTTTTCGATTGAAAAATCATTTCACTTTATTTCTTCTCATTTTAGGTCTCTTTACTTTTCTTTGAAAAGCTTATTTTTTTTAAAATTAGTCTTAATATAAATTAAAAAAAAAACAAGTTTTTTTTAACTGAAAGTAAGGAGCAACATTAAAACTTAAAACGAACAGAAATTATTCCGTATATGAAATTTGAACATTTTTATTTAATTTTTGAACGTTTTTGAATTAATGGAGGTTTTGATTTTGGCTCACCGTACTTAAATAATTAAAAAAAAAATTGTATATTAATTTTAATTTTATATGGTTCAATGGCTTTCTCGAAAGTTGTTTAATTTTAATTGCGAACATTTTGACTAGTAATGAATATACGTTATTTACGAATTGATTTCCGCAAAGAACTTCTATATTCGTATATTTTTAATACGTATACCAGAGGGTTCGCCCCCTGGTCAATACCTCACTCTTTACGCCAAAGTTCGAATTTTGTTCCAATTCTTTAAAAATTACCCCTTAATCACAAAGGCCGTTAATTAGAATAAATAGCTCTTATGAAAGTACTAAAAAATCCTTGGCTTAAAGAGCGACGCATTGACTAGGGGGTGAACCCAATCATATACTTAATAATTTCTATTCGTTTTAAGTTTTGAGGTCGCTCCTTACTTTCAGTTGAAAAACTTGTTTATTTTTTTATTGAATTTCTGATCGTTTGTTTAAATAATGTTTGGAAATCTGGCACCCCTTTCATAGCAATGTCCCTTCCCCCATGGAAAATTCCTCCATGGAAAGATCCTCCCACATAACCCCTACCCTCCCCCCCCCCACTAACAGAAAAATCCCCCTTGAAAACGCCTGTATACTTCCCAATAACCGATACTATATGTAAACATTAGGTAAAGTTCATAACTTTCAGCCCTCCCCCCGGGGACTTTGGGGGATTAAGTCATTCTAAAAGACATAGTTATTATATTTTCGACTATGCTGAACAAAATAGCTGTCTCAAAATTTTGATCGGGTGACTTTGAGAAAAAATTAGCGTGGGAGGGGGCCTGGTTGCCCTCCATTTTTGGTCACTTAAAAAGGGCACTAGAACTTTTAATTTCTTTTCGAATGAGCCCTCCCACGATATTCTAGAAACATTGGGTCGATACGATCACCCCTGAGAAAAAAAAAACAAACAAACAAAAAAACAAATAAACACGCATCCGTGATCATTCTTCTGGCAAAAAATACAAAATTCCACATTTTTGCAGAGAGGAGCTTGAAACCTCTGCAGTAGGGTTCTCTGTATACGCTGATTCTGATGTTGTGATTTTCATTAAGGTTCAATAGCTTTTAGGGGGTCTTTCCCCCTTTTTCGAAAATCAGCCAAATTTTCTCAGGTGCGTGAAACTTATATATTTAAAATCAGTATTAAAATCTGATTCTTTTGATGTATCTCTTGGAATCAAAATCCCGTTTTTTAGAGTTTCGGTTACTATTGAGCCGGGTCACTCCTTACTTACAGTTCGTAACCATGAACCGTTTGATCACTGCAATAGCGAGAAGCTATTTAGGCCTTTTTAGTGTGCAGTAACTAACATTGTAATCTTTACTTTACACTAAATACTCGTAGTTACATATAAAAGAGAAAAATAATATTTAAGATTAACAGATAAACTAAATTGGTGCATAAAATAGCAAAAAATGAGAAAGCATAAAGAACTTTAAAGAAAAATAAAATAAAAATAATTACTATCGGTTTGTATAAGCCAAGCTCTCTCAATATTCACACCCACAAAAATGAAGGAATTATTCATTATTTAAAAAAGGCTTTTTAATCTATTTGTAAATTGAGGTAGAAGTTCCGCAGCCTTATTGCTCTCTGCTGATGGATTCCACTTGGTAGGACATGCTATCGAGAAACCCAACTTATTACTAATTTGATGCCTTACACCTGAACCCCTGCAACTCCTTGTGTCCTACTTCGGGGGGAGGGGGTACTCCTTGAACACCAAAAATGACGAAATGCTTTGGGTATATACTTATCAATCCACGGCCTGTGAAATAACTGATGCGTTGTGAATTGTTGTAACAAATAGTGTAAACTAAATAATGCAAACTCCTTCGTGAAAAATTCGGAGATCAGTGCACCTTGCTTATAGATGTGGTGACCCAAACATGGAAAAAATAATAATAAATCGGTAACAATAATTACTGAAATAAAAATTTTATTCGCAATGATAATAAGAAAAAATGATAATGATAATAATGATCATCTCGTTAAAAATCCCCCAAAGGAATAAATTTTTGTTCGAGTTTTTTGTTTCAATCTTTAGAGCATGAAGAGTGACTAAAGTGAGTAGGTATTTAACCTATTGGCTATTGTCTCCAAAAATCGTTGAACAATAACTGATTAAAATGGTGGAGTTAATTGACTGTATTATTGCCTGTAATTCAGTTATTCGATTTGAAATCTGGATAGTAGAGTTTAAAAGCGAAATGCTGCCCAAAATCACCAAAATCCCAAAATGCCCAAAAACCAAGATTGCTGGGAACATTCTTTGACTTGCCTTCATATAAATGCAAAACTGTCTTTTTCATACGACATTGTCAGAAAAGATTTATTAGTTGAAACAAAACGCATACAACATCAAATCCCCCCAACCTCTTGCAAGGCTGTATAGGTATTGACTCAGGTCATCTTCCAAGATCTATTGAATCTTCATTCTAGATCCAAATCTTCATTCTAGATCCAAGGATGTGTCATCTTCATAGATCTATTAAAATTCATCATGGATCGATTTACGAAGGAATCCGTATATAGTTATTTCTGAGCCAGTAAGAGCCTAGAGTTCACTGCTATCTATCCGAGCTAAGCTGATGGTAGCTCATTGTTAATTAGTGACCTCGAAGAAACGCTGTACATGCTCAAGAGGGTATCTACAGTTAGCTGCTCCTCTAAGTCAGGCCATCTGAAATAGTCAGCAATTACCCATTTTGCACTAAAGATGGCAACTAGCCATCAACATCAAGCTTAGACGCCTCCAGTGGTTTGGCCCCGTAACAAAGCTACACGGACGATGTAATACTGAAGCAATTCCTGGATTGTCTCCCGTTGCCACCGTTGAGAAAGCAAGCAGGCGATTAAAGAAGAATCTGGTCATCTACCATCAAGTCTGACTCGAGGTTGCTTGATGGGATTAAGAATTACGGCCGAAGTTGGTATCGAAAATGGTTGTCAATTGTCGAGCCAATAACAGCGAACAGGTCTTCCTGGAGCCGAATACTTTGTCAGACCTTGAAATCCACGATTAACTAAGGACATACTACTACTACTAACTACTACTAACAACTCACAGCAGCACCAAGCCGCCTGAGGCCAACACGGCTACGCACACTCCTCCTCCATCCCAATCTATTCAAAGCCTCCCTTTTTACACTCGCCCAAGAAGTTCTCATTTCTTTAAGTCTTTCTTTATCACGTCCTCCCACCCCAGACGACGACGACCTGCTTTCCGTTTAGCCCTAGACGGTTGGCCGAAAAAGACAATCTTCGGGAGTCTGTTGTCCTTCATCCGCAGGAGGCGACCTAGCCACATCAACCTTTCTCTTATTATAGCCCTAGCTAGAGACCGGTATTGAACCACATTTTTTGTATAGCCTATTGTTTGAAATACGGTCAGTCAGCCGGGTACCCAGAACAATCCTTAAGCAATTGGAAAACATCTAGCAATTCTTCATCCGCTTTTCTGAGCGCCCATGCTTCAGAGCCATATTTGACCACTGTCATAACTGTAGCTTCTAATATTCTAATATTGGTTTGCAGACTTATCTTCCTGTTCTTCCAAACTTTTTTTAACTGTGAAAAAACACCCTGAACCTTGGCTATTCTACTTTTAATATCTTCACTGCTCCCACCATCTCTACTAATAATACTACCAAGGTAAGTGAAGCTCCCCACCTGATCAATCTTTTCATTACCCAACGTCACCTTTTCATCTTCACTTATTCCTAGCCTTAGTGACTTAGTCTTCTTAATATTAATTTTCAAACCTATTCTAGCACCCTAAACTCGCAAAACCTCTAAAACATCATTCATTTTGTTCACACTTTCATCTAGGATGCTTGAGTCATCAGCATAATCTAAGTCCTGGAGATGTTTTTCTCCCCATTTGATTCCGTGGTAACCCATTGCCTTTCCTGTGCTCCTTAAGACAAAGTCCGTCAAAATAATCCATATAAAAGGGGATAGAACACAACCCTGCTTAACTCCTGATTTAATACAAAACCAGTTGCTAACCTCACTTCCTACCTTAACCGTAGCAGTGTTATTCTGGTACAAGGATAAAACCTATACTAAAGCTCTTCTATCAACAAAATTGAACGCTTGCTCATAATCTATAAAACTGAGGACCAAAGGTGTTTGACAAGTCAGGCACTTCCCAATTATTAGCCTAAGAGTGAAAATTTGGTCGACACATCCTCTACATTTTCTAAGGCCGCACTGTTCTTCTCTGAAAACTTTGCCTACGGCATCTCTCAGTCTAAAAAGTATCATATTACTAAGTAATTTACAACCTACAGAGACCAGACTAATCCTCGATAATTACCACACTCACTTTTATCACCTTTCTTATAAAGCGGCTTAATTAAGGTTTTCCTGAAATCTTTAGATGCTTCCCCTTTTCAAAAATCATATTCATAATCTTCAGTAACTTATTTCTAACCTCAAATCCACCATATTTAAGAAACTAATTTACCACACTATTAGCACCTGGAGCCATATTATTTTTTAATCCTCTTAATGTTGTTGCCATTTCTTTCTCAAAGAACAAGTCCTCCTTCACATTCATGGTATCCCAAACTTTTTCATTTTCCTCTATATCTTTTCCTCCAACTCTATCTCGGTTAAGCAAATTCTCAAAATGTTCAAACCATCTCTCTTTATTTTTTTTTTCCTTATCACTAATTGTGGCCCCATTCCTATCTTTAACTGGGAGAAGTCTGGATTGACTGCTCCCTCTTAATTTATTAACATGCAGTACAATATTTTACTATTATGCCGTTTAGCTATATATTCCAGATCCTCGGCAATTTTATCCATGGCCTCCACTTCACACTTCCTTAGTTCATATTTTAATGCTTTCTCCACTTTCTTTAGTGGAGAAAAGGAATGCTTTTCTCCACTCATTCCTTTTGTTTTTATATGATCTATCACTCAGATAATTCTTGTACAAGTCCTTTCTCCTTTCTATTAAACATAAAGCTTTTTCACTAATATTCTTAGCTGCAGTTCTAGCTTTCTTCCCTAAGACACCTTCAGCAACTTCACAAATTATTTTTCTAAAATTATTCCATCTATCTTCCGCATTATTAAATTTTAAACTCTTAAGTTTAGTATTCAACTGTTCTAGGAAAATTTCCCTCAAATTCTCATCCTGGATTCTACCAAAATAATAACTTCCTGGGAGGTAGTTACCCTTCCGATATTTCAGCTTTAAATTAACCCTTGACACTACTAGATGGTGATCTTTACTTTTAACATCAATAACAGCACTCCTATATACCCTAGCATCTTGTATTGATCCTGCCAGTTTTCGGTTTACTATGACATAATCAATAAGGTTTGCTGTCTTACCATCACGTGAATACCATGTTAACTTATGAGCCATTTTATGACCAAACACCGTATTGGTTATAACTAAGCTGTTATACCTACAAAACTGCAAAAGTCTGTATCCATTACTGTTTTCTTTTCCTACACCAAATTTACATAGGCTAGGATACCATCTATCCCTATTTCTAACGACCTGGGCATTAAAATCTCCTAGTAAAAATATATTTCTACCTGGGACCCTGTCTATTTGCTCCTGTAATTGTAAGTGAAATTCATCTGAGTCACTAGTATCTCCGTCAGTCGGTTCTACAGGGGCGTATACTACTATAACTGATACCCTGAACTTTTTAGTCATAAAATGAGCAACTAGTATTCTATTATTAATACCTTCCCAGCCTAAACAGGACTTAGCAGCTTCCTTATTCATCATGAGCCCTACTCCCTGTCTATGTACCCCATCCTTCCTGCCCGAGTAAACAAATTCTAGATTACCTCCGCTTCATTATATATCCATGCCTACAAATATTATGCTACTACGGGGAAGCAGCCCATAATAGATAAATTAGCTAGGAAGAGGTTTTCAGCCTGAAGAAGCCCGTCAAAACATACCAAGCTCAGAATAACTGTCCATTAGTAAGAATCCCGTGCGAATACCGTGTCGTTTACTAGGCTATAGTTTCCTCGAGGAGCATCACCCTTCAAGTGGGAATAGAGTTGACCGCAAGGTCCCCAGTCTTGCAGGTACCCCGAAAGGGTCAAGGCAGCTCTTTGCAGAAGCTGTTGTCCATAGATATGGATCTTACGCCCTGCCGCAGTTGTCCTCCTATAGAGGATCCTCCCACGATGGTGTTCTGCATCACCATGCAATTTAACCCATTACTGGGAGAAGGTTTGTAACTCATGGGACTTGTGGACAAACCAGTGGGCCCTTTTGAGTGTACATTTGAGGGGCCTTCTATCTCCTCCGCCTGTATTTATAACCCCGGTGAGGGTGCCCCAGTTTTTATTATGGACCCCAGGGACAAGGTCCCCCCTTGGTCCGTGCCTCCTATAGAGGTACCTATAGATATATACCTAGAGGTATCTATAGATATATATACCTCTACCTCTTATAGAGGTATATATATCTGTAGGGCGTTCCCCTATCGCCACCTGGGGACACGCTGAGTAGCCTGGAGGAGGCCAGGAACATAAGTTAAGATAATGAAGCCAAAACAATAAAATTCTTTTAATATTGTTGCGATTTTCTAATATTCCCTTAATAGCACTTCCTTCAAAATCGAACACAGTTTGAGTTTGACTCAAACTGTGTTTGGCTATACGAGCTTAAAAGGATTTTCTAAGGGAATCCCTTTTCATCTTTTTTCAAATCTTTTGAATAATCATAACCTGTTTCTTAAAAATATACGATTTTTTTCACCAAATGGATAACTAAACAAAATCACTGAATAATTTCTTGGGAAGTCTGTTTCAAAGTCAAAATGAAGAGCTTCAACTCTGATTCATTTGAATTAGGCTAGTTGGGTACAAGATTGTATCAACAAATGAGGCACTTTTTCTGCTTTGATCCAAAATTTGATAAGCGATTATCGTAATTAAAGGCGAGCCAAAGATGACTCAAAGTTGACTGGTGGCTTGTCAATGTTTTTTCAGGAAATTATTCGATTTTACACATTCTCACAGCCATGGTTGTATACAGGGGGCCTTATGGCCCATCCCCCAAGACACTTTTCAAGAATGATCGAGAAATCGCAAACAGTCCCTGTAACTGAAGAAAAAATCCTTCCCTACTTGGGAAGGATTGGCCATTTTTTTTATTGCAAATACAATTAAAAAATTGTGGCTACTAAATTCATTACATTCACGTTTTCAGGACGGAGGGTTTACAAAAAAAACTTTGAGAAACGGATAAGAAATTTATTTATATGTATTTTTGCTATGTTTTTTACAAGTCGGACAAACATTTCGGGGGGAGGGGGTGTCAAACCTCTTAATCCCTCCCCTGGATACGGCCTTGGCACTTCTGCCAAGTGGTTGCAAGACTATCTCAATTAATGAGGCATATTTACTGTTTGGATCCAAAATTTGACAAACGATTAAGATTTGTTACATGTCAACCGGGAACGAGCCCTAGATGCTTTAAGACCAATTCCTTGTCAATATGTTTTATTAAGTAATTAATTTAATAAGGGCATAAGTGCGATAAAATGCAAGTAATTCAGATGAATATGTACAGACATCCAGCAAAAATGTCAAAGAACGGTAAAGGAAGTTGGGTAGAACTAAAATAAAGCGGATGTTCTTGGTCTCCTCCAGTCTTCTTTAGTCCCATCTGACTTCTTTTACTGCCTTCTGACTTTCTCCAATGGCTTACGAGCTGCTCTAGTCCTTTCTCACTTTTTTACTCTTTCCGACTTCCCTTTTGGCTATTCGAACTTTCACAGTCCTTTATAGGCATTTTGCTCTCCTCCAGCCTCATTTAGTCCTGTCTAACCTTTCTTACTGCCTTCCAACTCCTTTTGCAGGCTTCCAAGGTGATCTATTTCTTTGTGACTTTTTTAAGAGGCTTGTTACTTTCCCTATACATTTCCAGCTTTCATAGTCTTCTTTTGACATTTTTTGTCTCGTCCAACATCCATTAGTCATATTCAACTTCACTAGCCAGCATTTGACATCCTTTGCTGCCCTCTGACTTGCTCTTTTCCTTTCTGACTTTCTTTTTGTTTCCTCTCATCTTGCCAAAGGCTATCCTCTCTTCTATAATTCTTTTACGGCATTTCCGGTCTGCTCCGTCTACTTTTAGGCCATTCTGACTTTCGTTGTTCTATGCTGCTTCTTGATCTCCACTAGCCTCCTTTCGTCCAATCCAACTCCCTTTACTGCGTTCTAACTTCTTTTACTCTGTTCCAACTAGCTCTAATCAATCGTTGCTCTTTTTTTTAGTTCTTTCCATTTTCCTTGGGGTATTCCGACTTACTTGATTTCTTTCCTGACGTTCTTGGTCTCGCCCGGCCTCTTTGGTCCCATTTAACTTCTTTTACTGGCTTTCATCTTCACTTACGGCCTTCCGACTTGCTCTATTCCTTTTTGGCTATTTTAGTTCCTTGCAACTTTTCTCAGACTATTCCGACTTTCATAGTCCATTTCTGACGGTTTTGGTCTCCTCAATACTCTTTTAGTCACCTTCTATTTCCTTTATCGTCTTTTGACTTCCGTTACTGCCTTATGACTTGGTCTAGTCCTTCTCTGACGTTTTTAGTCTCCTTTAACTTCTCTTAGGCTATTTCAGATTTCAGTCCCTTTCTGACGTTCTTTGTCTCCTCCAACCTCCTTTAGTCCCATCAGACGTTCTTTACTGCCTTCGGATTTCTTTTGCTGCCTTTCAACTCTCTAAGCATTTTCTGATATTCTTGGTCCCAAAGATGAGAATCCTCAGAATTAGGTATTTTTTACTAAAAAAAAAAAAATGTAAAAATTTACTTTGGGATTGGACCTGAAATTCAATAATATAAATGAAATTTATATTAATGAATATTACAGGAGAAAAGATTTGAAAATAGAAGATTTAATTAGATTGTAGGAGGGATGGGCAAAGATTTTTTTGTTCATTTCGCTAGGAATAATTTTCATTATTATTTAAATAAGAATCCGACATAAAGGAAAGATGAAAAAAGAGGAAACAAATGTAAGATTAATAAGGAGTGATTAAATTGTTGGAGAAGGTCGGCGCAGATCTTCTGTGCTTGTTGCCAGGAGTCATTTCCCTTATTATTTAAATAAAAATCGGTCATGAAATAAAGACACAAAAAAGATTTGAAACAAAATACGAAATATTATATGAGCAAATAAAAAGCATGAGGAGGTGCTTCGGACTGGAATTCATTGGTAAAATCTTAATACATATTACTGAAGCTTAAAATAGGTTTTGTTTTATTGCCGAGGGCACCAGCCTTGATGCGGCCTCTGAATGAGCTTTTGATACTCTAAAATAAAAGTTTATTTTTCTAAGCAAGTTTAAACATGTTAGGTGTGTTTATTGCATCTTGATGGTAATTTGAAATCAGGTCTGAATAGGGTCAGTAATGATAAAACGAAATTCTTTTGAAAGGAAGCCCAGGTGTGTTTATTACACCTGACATCTGGGCTATTGCACGTGCGTTAAGATCCAGACATACACAATGTGCTCGGTATTTATCGAGTCCTATTGTCAATGTGCTCATATCTTATACCATCTGTTAGCCGATGTCGTCAGAACTTACAGAAGTTGTAGTATTTTGTCCTCGGAACTTCACTTTTATATAACTTTGGTTGTTTCTAAATGTTGCATTTCTACTGGGGCGCGTGGATAATATATTTGAACCTAGAAGCCTGGTCTCTTGAGATTCTACCATCATGGACTAAAATAAAATCTCAATCTCTTTCATAGTAATAACTTCCTATAGGTAAGAGGTAGCTGCTGATGGTTGTTTACAAATGATATTTTTGTTTTTCGGCTAACTGCACATAGTTGATCTGTTTATGGGTTATTCTTAATCTAGGGGGATTGAGGATGCCTTGCGCTGTACTTCTGACGTGATAGACACCGATTGCAAATTTGGCGAAGGACGCGAAAAGTTCGATGCTTGGCTTCAAGGACTTCGTGCTGTCTACTATAGCTTGTGCGGTATAGACAAATCTATTTTGACAAGTAAGATTATTTTTTAGTAAACATGTCTTCCTTTGGTATTTCTGTTTTAATGTATTGTCCGTTAGAGGCTTAAATTAAAAAAAAACAGCTTTTTTTACGAAAAATATCAAGACAAGATATAAGGGTTTACTGAAAACTAAATATATATTTAAAGAGTGTTTCTCTTCTCGTCTGACTTTTGTTTATTACATCCGAAAAAATCTAAACAGCTGTAATTTTTTTGTTAAAAAGAAAGTAATGTTTCCCGATATAAACATTGTGTGGCAGTCAATTTTACGATCTGAAATCTTATGTGGTCGGGCATGTTGAATTTCCTTGTTGAATTTTATGGATTAAATAAAAAAACAAGTTTTCCAACTGAAAGTAAGGAGAAACACTAAAACTTAAAACGAAAAGAAATTATTACGTATATGAGGGGGGTCGCCCCCTCGTCAGTACCTCGCCCTTAACGCTATAGTTCGAATTTTGTTCCAGTTCTTGAAGTCCGACTCTTGAATAACAAAGGCCGTTTAATTAGAATAAATAGCTCTTTTAAAAGTATTAAAAAACTTAAGCTTAAAGAACGAGGTATTGACGAGGAGGAGATCCCCCCCCCCATACACGTAATAATTTCTGTTCGTTTTGATTTAATGTTGCTCCTTAGTTTCAGTTCAAAAAACTTTTTTTTTATTTAATCTCTGATCGTTTTTAAATACTGTTGGGAATCCGGCTCCCCCTCCATGGAAAATTCCCTTCCTCCATGAGAAGTTACTCCGTGGAAAGATTCTCCCACGTAACCCCCACCAGAAAAATCCCCCTGAAAACGTTTGTATACTTTCCAATAATCAATACTATAGGTAAACAATGGACAAAGTTCATAACTTGCAGTTCTTCCCCGGGGGACTGTAGTGGATTAAGTCGTTCTCAAAGACATAGTTATTAGTTTTTTTCACTTTGCTGAACAAAATGGTTATCTCAAATTTTGGTTGGGTGACTGGGGTAAAATGAATGTAGGAGGGGGGATAGCTGCCCTACAATATGTTTGGTCACTTAAAAAGGGCACTAGAACTTTTGATTGCCGATCAAATGAGCCCTCTCCTGATCTTCTACGATCACTGGTTCGACATGATCACCCCTAAAAAAGAAAAAACAACAAATAAATGTGATCTTTCTTCTGGCAAATAGTGCCAAATTCTACATTTTTGTACGCAGGAGCTTGAAACCTCTACAGTAGGGTTCTCTGGTATGCTGAATCTGATGGAGTGATTTTCATAAAGATCATCTGATATTTTGGGGGTGTTTCTTTCATTTTTCAAAAATTGGGCAAAATTTTCTCAGGCTCATAACTTTTTATGGGTACCATTAAATTTGATGAATTTTAAGTATTTTAAATAAACATCAAAATTCGATCCTTTTTATGTATTGTTATCAAAATTCTGTTTCTTAGAGTTTCGGCTAATATTGAGCTACATCGCTCCTTACTTACAGTTCGCTACCGCGAACTGTTTGATTCGGAACTACTGAATACAGGGATTTCAATTAAGAGTGGGGGGGGGGGTAGGGTGAGTATTCCTCACCTTACCCCCTAGATTTGAAGATATCATTTTGGGGTATTTTCATTAAAAACATCTTTATTGAAAAAGTTGAAAAAAACCTCCTCCCCCAGACTTTGCAAATATATTTTACCACCACGCCTACATTTCCGTGAATTGACGTTTGTGAAGCATGTCTATACACACGCTTTGGTGAAAATTTATTACGATATGTGAATTATGTTTTCCATTTAGTTTATATTTTGGATTTCTATAACTAATCTTAGCCTCAGGTTTGTACCAAGCAGCCCCTTAAATCTTTCAATATCAACTTATGTTGAAATTGAATATTGGTCCAGAAATATGTGGCCTGTATAATGTGTTTTTATTTTGGACTTCTGCATTGCAACATTAGCTTCAGATTCATAATCAACAACCTGAGAATGAATTGTACTAATCCTAATACGAAGTGGTTCCAAAGTGACCCTAATGAGGAATTCCTCTCACTTTATAACCTGGATTGATATCTGGAAGGTGCTAGTCACTGAATATATTTTTTAGACCTGGTAGGCAACCCTCACTGCTGGAGTATCATTTCTTTCCTTGCATGTACGCAGCGAACGGTAGAGATAGATCATGTTAATGACCTTCTAAGGACTTCTCTGGACTTGAAGGAGTGCAAGTAAGATCTACGTTTAGTTATGTTTTGCTTAATTAGTGCTAGATAAAGATTTGCAACTGGCATTCATTTAATAATAGCTGTGATGCCTTTTTCTACTTATGGTGAAGTTTTTACGACAAAATTAAGGCACATTTTTACCTTTACTAACAAGTACGTATCGGTAAAAATCCTTTCTATAAAGATGGTGACAAAGGATGATTTTAAGAACAATAACAAAAAGATAAGAACAATAACAAAACAATAACATAAAAGATTTGTTATTTTTGTTAACAATAAAGATAACAGAGATAATAAAATCAAATCAATTGAAAATAGAAGAAGACTAACAAACCCAAATCAAGACAAATTACTCAACTTAAAAAAAAGTTTCGTAAGACCTTGAAAATGAGGAAGGTTGAGGGGCACAAACAATACAGTCTTTCAAACATCCTGTTTGTATTTGTAATATCATTCAGCCAACAGCTTCAGACAGTAATAAGAAACAAATTATCAAGATGATACTTGGTTTATGCTGCAGTAATGAATCAGACTATCAATTAGGATCTTCTTACGATCTTTTGGAAGAAATTTTTCTTGAACCTTTATTATACTTAAGTTGATTTATTTGAAAAGGGGTATGTTTCAGACCATAAGTAAGTAAGCAAGTGGGAAAATTGGAAAATCCGTGTTGGGTTTCTGTCAACATTATCAACCTTAGACCCCTGATTCTTAGCATTGGGTGAATTCCCCGCCGGTGGAGCATAGCAACATTTTGCTGGGTCATGGGCAGGACATGCACCCTTCGGCTGACTATACATTAGCGCCTTAATTAAGAAAAAAAAAACAATTTCCGCCTGTATGGCGTCGCATTCAAATGAGTTTAAATAGCAAATAAATACATGATAGTATTAAAATTAGATCCCGGTGCCGCGCCGATGAGGGAAGACCAGCGGTGGGGGGGCAAAAAAACAGCACGCCGCGCCGCCGGTACGATGCGGGTGGTACGTTGTTAGGACAAGGATACTGGTACGCGGCCCGTATGATCACTGTTGACCGCCACTATTAATTTTTTAATAAGTCTGTATCAAATTACAGCTTAAATTTACAACAGATTCGAGCCTATTCATGAGTTCAAAAATTCACAAGTCGCTGGCTGGAAACTGGTCTTCTTCGTTATTCATCAAGAGAAGTAGAAATCTGGTAGGAACGAAATGGCTCTGGCGTTTCAGAACCCTTGCATAATACGAGTAGTTGAAGTATCTATTAGCTATGTATTTTTATATAAATAATTATCAAAATTTGTAGTTTTTTTCATCGAGCGTTACTGCATATAAAACTTAAAATACCGTATCACAAAATTCGTCAGTTATCTGGGTAAAAACTTTGAATATAACTTTGAACTTAGAAGCTTAATTTTTTCACAATGCCCTTGCCTATATATATCTGTTTTGTCAAATTTAAAACAGTTGAAATGGGCGACTTTGATATTGATTGTTTTTTTTTTGTTCTTTTGGATTCCTAAAAAGCCTTTTTGTATTAAAAACTGGTTTTTAATTAAAATTTAAAAAAAATACATTTTAAAGTTTTTTTGGGCTTCTATATAGAATATATGTTATGTAGGCTAAGGCTGAACTGCTGCTTTTTTATCGCTTTTGGCTGCTCTTTTGCATATTATTCATTTTTTCTTTTGGGGATTCATTCCAAATTAAAAACTGATAAATACCTAATATCAGTCAAGTTATAAACTGTATCTAAAAGGAGTAAATTTATCAAATTGAAAAATACATGATGAACACTTCACATGAGAACACTTCAATAACAATGACACAAAAAACACTTAATAGTTTATTGGCTATGAAGAAAAATGAAGTACCAGCTATTGTCTTATTTAAAAAATGAAAAGCTCATCTGTTTTAAGTGCAATTAAATGAAATAATATGAAGACTGAAGAAGCTCCAGGAAGATATTGAGATGTTCATCCTAGTTCGTCACTTTTAATCCAAGCAAATTGTTAGGACACTTAGTATCAGTTATTGAGTTTAAGCTTTGATTTCCAAATGCTCACAAGAATTACCAAATTTAAGAAAGTCGCAACAGTAAGTCACCTGTGGTCAAAATTCTCAGACTCCTCTTTGATCCCCACCCAGGCTCAAAGCTTCTGCTATGGTCATTTCCATGGAAACCTCCAAAGAGTTTCTTTTTAAAATAGCTTTCAAGCGTAGTTAGGGGTATTTAGACTTTTTGCTTTTCTTCAAAGCTTTGAAGAAAGTGTTATAATATTCCAAATGTTACATTTATGCATATGTTTGGTAATCATTTGTGGGGTGATCGAATTTTCTAAACCACTGTAGATACGCAAGAATGTTGCAACATCTAGTACCCTGAGGTCATAAGACTGTCAAAGAATCCTCATTGAACCTCCCAAATTGAAAGCTTTTATTATGACCTGGCCTTTTAATGTAACTTGGGCCCTGGACCAATGGCGCCATTGTCACTCAAGCGCAACGTTAGTTGGGGATGTCGATATTGCTTTCATCACTCCAATTCGTTTTAGTGTGAATCTGCCTGGTACTTAGGAATGAATGTTTTCAAAGTAAACCCGTTTCATCAATAGGAAAAAAAAAACGGATTGGATACATATGTCCCTTTCCCTTTGGATGATAAAACCATGCAAGTGCTGCATCAAGTATAACTCACGAAAATCTTGTTAATTTTGTCAACTTTTCAACTTTTTGGCATCCCTGCTTTCAATAAAAAAAAAAAAATCAAGGTAGTCCTAATGGGGGGCCCTGGGTCTATCAATATATTTCAATGGTTTCCCAGGGAATTTGATATCATTTTCTTCCGTCTCCACTTTAAATGAAAAAAATAATTATCTTTTTGGCATCCCTGCTTTCAATAAAAAAAAATGAGGCATTATCATTTAAAAATGATAGCCCCCTATCCCCCTCCCCTATAGGCAATAATTTACAATTTATTTATGAATCATATTTTTGGGTAACTTCCAGTTCAATCTTTAATTCCCCAACCTTGTACATAGCTTTGTCTATAGCTAAATTTTGACTCAACCGACGGCTGTTTTTTTTTTTGGGGGGGGGGGGTAAAAATTTTCCAAAAATAAGATTGTATTTTCTATCAGGTGTTCAATAATTGAGTATTAAACATTAAGAAAATCTTATCTAAAAGCAGCAAAAAAAATCTGCAAACTTACAATTCAGTTGTAGAAACAATCTGCCGGCTGTCAATTTCAAAATCCAACAAAAGGCTGAAGCTGTATAGTAGTGAATGCGTTCTATAATTCTATTCATTTTGAAAATAAAATTCTTGACTACGAATGATGTAAGAAATAGTGATTAGGAAACTGCATTCAAAATGATTTAAACTCATTTCATAAAGACGATACTTTTTTTGTCAACATATGAAGAACTATGTATATTGCAATATTTGCAATAGCATATTGCACCTGTTTGGTTTTTATGCAAAGTAACAAAAGAGACGAAAATTAATGAACAAGAGAGCAGTTAAGAATTATGGTATACAAAGTAATATTTGGCAGGGAAAGTCACTGGTGATAAATCACTAGGGGTGACACCGTGATTGCGTGATTTTCGGGGATTCGGTGAACCAAATTTTTTTTCGGGGTGACGCATAGATTTTCGGGGAAATACCCGAAAATTCGGGGATGATGCTCTGCTTGATTTCTACTCAGGAAAATTGAAATACTAAACCACACGAGAAGGAAAAGCTCTGACTTTGCGGTTGACGCAATACAGAATTTCCGTAAAAAAAATTTAAAGTCGACCGAACGCCACCGCCTCTGCCGGCGGCGGCGTGCCTGCGGTGCGCCGGCGGCGTTACGACACTTCGGTGGCGTTCGACTGGGCCTCTCGTCGGCGGCGTTCGGTCGATCCGCCGTCGCGGCGCCGGGGTCTAATTACAATGACGTTTCAAATTGTATAAAATATGTTGTGCTTAGAAAATATTTTTCATTAATATAAAATATGTTTATAGGACGACCAAAAAAGATACCAAATTAATGGCTTTTAAGCTTCCTTTAGGTAAATACTTGTAAAATTTTGAGTCACAAAATTTATATATCAGGAGGAGAACATCAGGATTCTTAGCTATGCCTAGGTGGGGCATGGCTCAAAATCGGTTGGGAACCACTGCCTCAGATCTTAGTTCCTCCAGAGGCACACAGTGCGTCAGTGAGTAGCCTCCAATCTTCCCTTAAGTAGGCCGCTGCGTATATTTCCTCCCACTCTGGGATGATACTCGTCTGGATGGCTTTTCTGTCACGTTCGTACGTTCTACGAAGTGTGTTTTTTGGTCTTCTTGGGTGATGGATGCCTTCCGATTACCAGTAGAGGATCTGGCATATGGAGGATACGTCCAAGGTATCGCCATTTTCTTTGATTCACAACGGAGGCAATGTCTGGTTGGCATATGCGAGGTTGGCACAGATCTGGTGGTTGCTGACATCACCCTGATTTTAGATAAGGAAAATTAGGCTGAGTAGCTATTTTTATTAATATTTCCATTTGTTCGATAACATCTAGTGGCGTCTGCGCACCAGTTACTTATCTCAATATTCAATAGGAAAGAACCATCAACTTCTTCCACGTTTGTAACATTTCAAGTTGCATTGTAAACATGATTCCTCTAAATGAATTTGAACACATTTATCAATCTTAAAGGTGAGGTTAAGTGAAAAAATAAGGGGGGGGGGGTAGGAAGGCGAGTTACCCCTGTTAAAAATTGATCCTTAGAATTTGGCGAAGAAACTTATTTTCAAAGGTGGTATGACGTTTCTCCTGTTTCGCGGTTAGCCTTAGGTACTCCATAGAGTAGCTCAGAACGGAAAAATCAGTGATCTGGAACAGTATGAGTTTCAGTTTCTCTGAATATACTGCGGATTTTCAGACTGGTAGAAGTCACTGAAATGCTGTGTTGGCTAAGACTATTCCGGTGCGTAATTCTTTTTCAGAGTCGCCACTGAAAGTTACCGTACTGCCTAAGTACTTCAAGTCAGTCACCGCTTCTAATCTCCTAGTTTGACTCCCATGGGTGAACTACTATATGGAGTGTTGATGTGTAGTCCGAACTGTTCAGCTTTTTTCGCTAATTTGTTCGGGAATTCCTGAGGCTTTTGTCAGCATCTACGAGTCCAACATCATCGGCAAAATTGACGTCCTGGAGAAGCTTTCCTGAATTTTGGATTCCATTTCTATTGATCTGTCTAAGGATATAGCCTACAACTAGGACGAAGAGAAAGGATAGAGGACACAGCCTTCCTTGACGCCAGTCATCACTTTAAAGTAATGTGTTTTGCCGTCAGTGGTTTTAACACAGCATTCCGTCTTTTAGTACATAACCACTATTACACGGACAAGTTTTTTGAGAAATCCCTAGAACCGAAAGACTCTCCACAGGGTATGACGATCCACCGAATCTAGTGCTTTTTCGAAGTCCACAAAGAGTATGTATAAGCGTTGTCTCCATTCATTAGATTCCTCCAGCATCATCCGTAGAGTAAAGATAATGTCAGCACCGAATAGTTTTGACCGAACTCTATGTTGTTCTTCATGCAAGTGGAATATTTCCATTGATCACTTATTGATACTCGGAAGGTTAGACCCACAACGTAAGAAGAAAGGTGTTTGAGACCACAGCTTAAAGTTCCAACTATCTGTTGTGTAAATGAAAGGAGATGTAACGTATTTTGAAAAATAAAGCAAACTTGAAACTCCAATAAAGTATAGGAAAACAAGTGGGGCCAGATTTCAGAAAATTTTGAGTTTATTCGAGTCAGTTATAAACCAGCGCAAGGAGTATGAGTAGCTTATAAAAGTAGGATTTGGCACTAGTGTCGACAAAAAAGTATCAACACCATCTAGTGGCGATACTCGGCATTTCTTAAGCTCTGTAATCATTTTTGCCAGGAACATAGATCAAACACTTATTACTACCCTAATTTTAGCATTTACACTAGTCAAATTAGTTGTTCTTATTACTGCACTAAAAAAATGTCAAGTTTCGCCAAACGCTAGATGGTATTGATACTTTTTTTGTCGCCAGTTCCCACTAATTTTGGCAATAGTTTCAGGCTAAAATATGACTGCTTTATCTTATTCCTTCAAGAATGAATGGTGGTCTGACATAAAAAAAGGCGATAAAAAGTTTAAACTTTTATCACTATCGGTCGCGAATGAAAGGGCTCATTTTGCTGTATTCGCTTTAAACAGTAAGTCTTTGGTTCAAATTTTTGAAAGGCAAATGGCTAATACAATACTTGGATTTGTCCCTAAGCCATACCTGTTACACTCTAAAATATTTTCAGAAAATCATTTGCAAACATTCATTTGAAAAAACTTTTTTATTTAATCTTACGAAAATCTACTGATGCGTTTAGCTTATTTTACAAATTCCAATCAATGATTCTATAAAGTTATGCACATATTTATACAGTTTTCCTGAAGTATAAGGAACTTTTCCATTTGCTAGATATTCAAAATTCAATTGTCAAAAATTTCAACCCTAAAAATTTCAAACTGAGCTTAAAACCTATAACTTTTGTTTCCTGAATTTAAAATTTTGTTTGAGTTGAAAAACTATAGCTTTCAATTATTGTATTAACAGCATTGCTTATATTTGTAAGCTATTCGCACTAAAGATCTTTTTTAGACATTGTAAAACTTCAAAACCTAGCTGGACAACTTTAAATTAATTAGAAAAAAAACTTTATGATTCTAGAATTCTGTCGAAATTTCTCATAGCTTTCTTTCTATATGATTAAAATGTTTGGGATGGATCCACCTGTCTTAATACTCGTTTTTCATCATGACCTGCTTCGGTAACTCCTGCGGGGTTCTAAATGAACTGATACGTAAGTATTACAGACAAGATAAAATATTGAAGAAGAAAGTAATCGAAAACATAATTTTCCTTTTATGTACGGGTATACGCTATTAGAAGGAAATATACTTTATATTGCAAACTGATCCACGCATACTTCCACTCACAACATAGTTATGGCAATTGATGCTCTTGTTTTTATAATCTAATAGCTCCCTCTTCTATCAAACCCAGGTAGTTCCTCCCTTGAATCCTACAAATAGGACTGAAATGGCAGTGTTAGAGCGAGATTTGTATTTTCGCGCAATTCCTTAATAACATTTATAATAGCTCGTTCAACAAAACTTGAAAATACGTTTTTGAACCATTCACAGTATTTATTTTTGGCCCTCGGTTCAAAAGACTTAGGATAGCTATCATCTATGTGCATCTGTTGATTTAAATTTCATATCCTGTGAATATTTGTCCGCTGATTTTATTTGAAAATGCATACCTACTACATGAGAAGGAGGTAAGAGCAAATGTTGGGCATCATTGGGGCCAAAATGTTTTAGTACATTCGGATCAAAGACTATTTGACATAATCTTATTATCTGTATACTATATTAGCAGATGATTGCCAGAATCTGACACCAAAATTTGATATTAGAAAATAAAAGGGAGAAACAAGATGACAAGCTTCAGACAATTTTCGTGCTTTCTTTATCGGTACTACAACAAACACGCACTTGAATGAGAGTGCAGTCTTGAATGAATATTCAACATCTGAAAAACAGTCAATACCCAATGAAACATCCACAGAACAGTCAGAAGTAAGCTAGATCGTGATCAATAAGCGTGAACAATGAACATAATAAAATAGCACCCTATTCAAGAGAAAATTAAATTTAAGACAGATAAGATATAACTCTTAAAAAATTGTAATAAGTAAAATTAATTATATGACCGAATAGTATCGACCTATCTTTAATTTTTGAACAAAAGACCATTCCAGCGAAACATCTGAAACTAAATGTCTGATTGTCTCTTTCGCTTATGGCTTGCCATAAGAACTTGTTTTCTTCCTACTTTACTACTTCTTCCCATTCTTCTTCTTACTGAGTTTAGTTAAAATAAGGTTAATTTATTGTTCAATTTTTAGTCGCCTTTTGGTTGCTACTGCCACTTGTAACGTGAAAGCAACAAGTCCTGACATAAGATGTGCCCCGATCACAGAACAGCTCAGTGAAGTTCTGCACACATTTTTTTCTGCAACAAACTGTGGAACAATCTGCCCAAAGTCATCTGCCAGTGCTATCCAGATATCAGCGTTTGTTCTTATCCTTTCAATTCTGTTAAAAATGTGCAATATAAGAAACTAGCTTCCATATTTAATTAACTTACTTTCTCCACCATATTAAAAAGGCTTTGGTATAAAGGTGGTTTTCGCAAAATGGAAAGCAGATCCAAAATATAGCAGCTTGCGAAAGCTTTCCGCTTTTTCGGAAAGTGAATCCAGACAGGTAGTGGAAAGTTGAGCTGGAAACCGCATTTTTGGGTAATTTTCAAACCGGCCGAACAACGTGGAAGAATATGGCTACATTGTCCTGTTTGGCGTAGTGGGTTTGATCCCAAATTGAAAATACGAGATCGAGGGATCGAACCCACTTCTAGCGACACACAGCAGGGCCAACGCAAGGACCTTATTAGTCTAGAAGCGTCGTTAATCCAATTGTCTCCCAGCGTCGCTAATCCCAGAATATGGCTACATTTGTGAAAAAAAAATTGTGGCATACATGAAGAGGGCCAGTTCCTATTCCAAAGTGCAGGTAAGATAAATAGTCACAGTAGACGAATGTCTTCTATGCGCCTTCTTCACTTTCTACTCTCCCATTTTCGCTTTCCAGCGGTTTTCGAGATTTGCGAACGAGCTGGAAATTATTTCCGGGAATCTCTTAAAAACCACCCTGTAATATGACATAGATTTATTATCCGCTAAGACTATATAATGTAATGGGTGGTAAAGTATGAGAACAAAAGAAAGGGCAAACAACAAAGTATGGTTTGACACGAGTATATACAACAAAATAGGCTACCTCAACATTAACTTTCGAATGACAAAATTAACTCCAGTCTGTCTTTGGAGTAAGAAATTCCAAAGCAGGGTCTATCAGTCCAAATTTACTGATCATGTGCTGGTTTTTGTGACAAAAAATTGTCCAAGCACATCTTATCTGAAATATATTATACATAAAATTATCTTCTCTGTATGTGTAACGAAATATTTCTTTTTATTCTCACCTATTTCCCAAAATGCGCCGCAAGATAAGCACTTCCCATCAGTGACGAAGCCAGGGAGGCGTCTGAGGTAATCCCCCCCCCCTAAGGAGCGTAAGCAGAGTGTGACTATTTTACCCATCCCTTTCTTCTAAACGTCAATACATGAATAATTTACTCCATTTTGTCAGGTATTTTGTTAATTTTTTCCGTAATGTAGAGGACAGGTTTTTCATAAATGAGGGTAAGCCAATATTAAGGGGGAAGGTATATTTCTAATACCATAATATTCATAAATTCATTGCTGTGAACTAAGTACAGAGTTCTGTCAAACAACCATTTGACACATAAATTCTTTCTAATCTGTTTCAGTGAACGCAACATGATCACCTTTTTAAGCTCTATATTGGTGCCTGTCAAAATGCCTAGGTCAAAAAAACTTCTTGGCTTTATTTCCTTCAATTCCCTTGTTTGTTGTTGTTGCCTCACCCGCAACTTTGTCTTTGCAGTCGATCTTTTGTTTATATAACTGAAGTGTATTCCCGTATTTTGCCTGGTCATTTTGGATTTTCCAAATTTCAGTTTTTTAGATAAAGTTTCTGTTCCGAGAAAAAAAGAAGATATAAACAAAATATGTCTGAAAGTTTATGGAAAAAAATCATGTAGATCCTCGCGACAACTAAACTGGATCTTTTCAAACCTTCTCCAGAACAATTTTAAAAATTTAATCTTTAAAGAAAACATAAAAATTAAAGAAGAAAAATAAAATCTAATCGTTTAATCAAAATGTAAAAAGAAAATGGCTTTGAAAATTAAGAATACTTTAATATATACTATACGTATATTTACAACAGGGTATAATATTGTCAGCATATACATAACATGGGTATAAATACTTTTCATATAATTTGAAGCCTAAGAAATTCGTAGAAAGCATAATTTACGGAGCCACATAAAGGTTGTGGCATCAACGGTAACTTTGAAATAACCAGACGCTTGTTATAAAATAACTAGACTTTACAATAATATATCACATCACGAAAATATTCCACTTTGCACGATTTCTTCTATAGTTTTTAGCATTACTAAATCTAAGCATTTTAGGCACGGTAACTATTTATCATCAGCTTCGGGGTATTTGCGTTGCTTATTAATCCCCAGCTCTCTGGCGCAATAATTGTTTTTCATACCCAAAAAGGGTTGGTAGCTAGAAAGATCGACATAAAAAGGATTCTCAATATTGTCTCATCAACTAAGCTTTGGGACTTGACTTCATCTATTCGAATATAAAAAATTTCGGTGATAAATAAAACTTTTTGATTACCAAGTTCCAGATTAAGAAAAATAGGAGAATTAAATCGAAATTTGTGGTTCTTTTTATTTAAACTATTTTTTACCCCACTAACTCTAGGAAAAAGGAGGCGCCATAGATGTATCTAATATTATTTATACCGATTTCACTTGACTACTCTTCTACACTGATGTTCAGTCAGCTGTGGCCAATGTTGTTTATTACAAATGCCAAATTACAAATTGCTCTCAAAAGGGTCACCACGAAATTAAATCTACAACTTAAAAAAAAGTGTCTAGTTGAGGCAAAGGAAAATCTTAGTGGAAGATTCAAAATGTTTCTTCGACGCGACTAAAGATACGGTAATCTGGCTCCCTAAAACTTGACTAGATAAAGTAAAACTTGAAACCTGAATTGCTTTGATAAGTAACGATTTCGGACGCTGAAAATGCACCCCCAAGGAACCAAAAGCTTCAAGGAGTTTATGCAATTGGTTGAAATATAATTGGCTAAAAACTCTGTTGTTTGAAAATGATCAGATTTTAGATTTTATCATAAGGATTTCAGATTTTATCATAGTAAAAATGTACTCAAAATTACCCGTATGAATAATTAGAATTACTTTTCTCTAAAAATGTCATGGATTGTTAATTGTATGAATGTGCAAAGCTTGATTTTAATATAAAAGTAATCCTCAGGGGGGGGGGGAGGTAGAAACAGGGAAATATACACTAATCTAGGATAAAGTAATAAAACCATAAAATCTTGACAATCCCAAGGTAACCTAACGCAGAAGTCTTAAACTCTGCGGAATGAAGGATTGCTTACCAGCAAATACGACATAACATATGACGATTTTTTAATACTAGGACACAAGATGTGGATTTAAAACTAAAAACCATAGAAGAATTAGTAAACACTAAATATTGATTTTGTAACACTGAACTTTAATCAGGAACTTTTGGCGACGTAATTTTCTATTGCGCCTTTTTTTCTGTTTCTACAGAATTTTGTTTATTTCTATAGAAGTTTTTTCTATTCTATCTAATCAAAATTTTGTGGTTACTCAGTCAGACAATAAATTCTACTGCAAATAGAATCTATAGCCTAACAGTTAGCATTGTAAACAAGACATTAAAAAAAAAAAACAATAGAATAAAGTTCGTACGACAAATGTATTACCAACAAACAGATAGTGAAAAGGGCAAACGAAAATCCAGAAAAGAGAAATACGAGAATAAGATAAGGCAATCGCAAAACTATGCGTATTAAAACTGTTATTCATACCTGAAAACAGTTGTATCGCAATAATTGTCCTATTTTGAAAACATTTCCGGTTACTTCGAGTTAATATTAGAAACAACTCTTCTTATTACAAGACAAACTTAATCATCAGTTTTGAGGAGGCCGCCTATTCGAAGCTTACAACATCATTTTTGGACACCTTCAGAGCTTTACAAATATACAAATCCTAATGACCCCTAGTCAGGAATGACCCCTAGTCAGGGGTTATTCCGCTTTAGTAAACACAGATACAACTGGATTAACATTACAACTTATCAACGAACCACAAACCGACGAAAATAAAATTATGACTTAAATCATAAAATTGGATAATTCGGATAATCAAAGATTCTTAACCAAGTTATTATAGCAGTTGGAAGCTTTGCAGATATACAATTCGCAAACTCACATCCTAATACGCTTACAGATGAATTATGTTGTACCGCTTAAATGTAAAACCGATTAATGATAATATATTAATAAGAACAATAGCTTACATAACAAAAATATGCTTCTGATCCAAATAATTAAACATAAATGCTATAATAAAAACCTTTATAACAAACACTGTCTTTCTAACTATTGAAAGATTTGCAGGAATACTAAACCGTGACTTAGCATCACAATTTACTTCATTTCCTCGTGTATAAATAAATGAATTCCAATAGTCTAAGTATTCGAACCAAGGAAGAGAAACACTGATAGAACGAAGCTTTTCATCACGAAAGACATGCTTCTCACTAGATTCATCAAATATGAGAGAGATCTGTTTAGTTGAAATTATACAACCGATGTGTTATGATCCCTTATAGGCTTTACAAATATACAATTTTCACTTTACAGCCAAAATGACGTAACAAACGCGACTTAAAAAATATAAATAAACTGTTTTACGTCAACATCTCTATTCACCATCACTATGATTGATGATTCCCCCGATTTCGGTCAAAGTCTCGCCTATGCTCCCTCTCTTTCTGCCAGTGCTGGTTTTCATAAGGCGGATAGGGTTGGTGATATCCTGAGCCTGGAGGTGGGGGCTGCGACCCATATCCATAATGTTGATTAGAATATGGATAACGACTTCTTTTATCTTGATTTCCTCTGTAGTCCCGGTTATAACCCCCTCCCCAGCCATGTTGTCTGTAGCCTTGGTCGCCCTTGTTTCCATACCTAGAAATGTATAATATTTGAAACCTACAAACCTTAATATAAGAACTAAAAAAAAAACTTTTGCGCAAGCACACAATGATCTGCGTAGCGCAAGTACCGATCTCTTGATTCTTTTCCTTTGTCCGGGAATGTCATCCATGTTTGGGGACAAATCATTCGAGGCTTCCCGTGTTTTTCCCACAGATTTCTCCAGGTACCCATTTCAAGCTGGGTCAACTCTGGCCGAGCTTAAAGTGTCACATCGCCGACCCACGTTCCAAATAAAACGATGAGCAACACTAGGACTCGAACCCTTTTAATTACGGACGCAGGATTGCAAATTCAGCGCGCCAACCACTCAGCTAGTACGGACATAGAACCAGTGAAAATGGGCCCTATTTCGAACATGAGACTTTTTACCAGCCTTTGCTTTTTTCTTTATTGATAAATACTTTAGCCAACTGTTATGCTTAAACGAACATACAAGAATAGAAAACGAACTTGCAGCACCTATTTCTGAAAGAGTGGTCTAATTAGGCGGATTTTTGAAACCTGAAAATAGCCAATGTGAAACTCTCAACATTATAAATTTAGAGATATTGTGAGACACTTTCAATAGGAGTAAAGCTAAGTAAAAGCTAAGCATGTAAAGTAGGGAAAGCTGAAAATCTTAACAAGAGTCTTGGGACAAAACCGAGATTATCAGCAAGCGTTCGATTCAGCTGATAGAAGAGCTTTAGCAAAGGTCTTATCCGTGCATGGTATACCAGACGAATACATTAAAGTGATTAGTCTTATGTACGAGAATAACACTGCTTCGGTTAAGGTAGGAAATGAGGTTAGTAGCTGGTTTCGTATTAAATCAGGAGTTAAGTAGGGCTGTGTTCTATCCCCATTTATCTGGATCATTTTGATGGACTTCATCTTATGAATGAACTTTTAGAGGTTTTGCGAGTTCATGGTGCTAGAATAGGTTTGAAAATTAATGTTAAGAAAACTAAATCGCTAAAGCTAGGAATAAGTGAAGATGAAAAGGTGACGTTTGGTAACGTAAAGGTCGATCAAGTGGATAGCTTCACTTACCTTTGCAATATCATTTGTAGAGACGATGGGTGCCGTGAAAATGCTAAAAGTAGAATAGCCAATGCTCAGGGTATTTTTTCAGAGTTGAAAAAAGTTTGGAAGAATAGGAAATTAGGTCTATGAATCAAGAATAGAATATTGGAAGCTACAGTGATGACACTGGTCAAATATAGTTCTGAAGCATGGAGGCTCCAAAAAATGGAGGAAGATTTTCTAGATGATTTCCAGAGAAATTGCCCACGTATTGTTTGGGGCACCCAACTGACTGACCGCATTTCAAACATTACGCTGTACGAAAAGTGAGCTTCTGTCCTGCTTTCTATGCCTGTAATGAGAAAAGGATTGAGATGGCGAGGGCATATTCTGCAGATGGAGGATGACAGATTGCCAACTATTGTCCTTTTCGGTCAACCGTCTAGGGCTAAACAAAAAGCAGGTCGTCCTCGATTGGTGTGGGAGGTTTGTCGTAAAGAAAGATTTAAGAGAAATGGGAACTTCCTAGGAGGGTGTAAAGACAGAGGCTTTGAATAGATTCGGATGGAGGAGAAGCGCGTGTAGCTGTGTTGGCTTCGGGCGGCTTGGTGCTAAGATGAGTTGTTAGTAGTAATAGTAGCATTTATTTGCAAATTGATAATGTTACATATGCCTCTCTCCTTTGACAAATCCCATAAAAAACACTAATGAATGGAGAAACTTATTAATAGTTTTTGCTAAACTTGCAAACTCTAGGACAAAAAGTTTATATTATTAAATTTACTCGAATTTGGATTTTATTTCAACATATGCGTGCCTCTCTGGTCAAAATTTTAAAGGAAGCAACAATAGGATGTTTTCGAAACTGGAACATTCCTAGACAAAAAAGAAAATATTAAAGAGAAAAGTTTGCTGGTTCAAAAGAAAAGCTACAAGGAATTAAAAATGCCGTTATTGATTACATAAGCTATTACTTATGGAACGCAAGCAATAAAAGTAATAATTAACTTTACAAATACAGGACTATTCCTCCCTAATCACAAGGGAATTTCATTTCTGCCAAGAAAGGTCCAAAGAATACCTTTCCAAGCAATGCACAACATCGTGTCTATAATTATCTTCAGTTAAAACGCAATCTGTTTTTCTCTTCAGTTTAAATGCTCTATTTTTAGAAATTTCAAAATCATGACCTTTGTGCGTATTGTTATAACTAAAACCATAATTATCCAGTCTCATGTGAACCCATTTGACTTCACATTGTTCGATAAAGGTTAAGAATATTTCTCATTGTAAATTGTCAAAACGATTCATTTCTCTTTTTCATTGGCGTGCCAAGAAAGACAATTTCAATTAAGTTTTAGATTGCAATCGAGTTTAGAAGAGAATGGATCTAACGGGATTTTAGCATTGTCTTGATTTGTCGGACTTGGTGATTTAAATATTTTAAAATTGGGCCCGCGTAGAACGGCTACCACTTGGTATAAAGCTACTCCGTCAGCATTACTCGTCCAAAGGTAAAATTTTTTTTACCCATGGTAAAAAATATTACGGTATTTTCTTAGGGCGGTCACAACTAGGTAAAAAAACCTTTAAGGCACACATATTCAATCAGAAACATTAAAGAATGTGCTAAGTGGAGGAAGTGATCTATTGAGCAATTAATTTATTGATTAATTAATGCCAGAGAAAAAGGGTCTAAACGGGCAATAGCTAACGTGAGATGTCATTGCTGTTTCTTCCTTAAAAAAACTCAAATTTTCCTATCAGTTTCCCACTCTTTGATACTGCAGTAATTTTTTCTTTTGTTTCAAACCAGAGAATCTACGAATATAACACATTTTTTCTTTTCACGTTCACAGGAAGTATCTTCCTGTATTAACACTCACGCAAAACCCTCCCCCCAAGGTTGGACTTGTATATATCTATACATACATAGGATGGAACCCTGTGGTGGCAAAGTAGATTGAGGCTTCGCACTATAGGACCAAGGGTTCGATTCCAGCTGCCACAAGGTTGGGTGACAGGCTGGCTATCTGTCACTGTAAAAAGGCCCAGCAGCTGGAATGTCGATTTGACCCTTTAAGCGCCAAGTATGGCTCTAGATGAAAATGGTAGATTTTTTTTTTCTTTTTTTTTAAATCAGAATAAACTATTTGATTTATCCTAGTTAGCACTTTACAGTCTACATATATATATTATATTCCCTGGAAGGGAATATAATATATATATATATTCCCTGGGAGGGGAGGGAGACCTCGCTCTGGCTTATTACCCGATTGATCAGAAAACGCCTGCTAAAATTGCTAAAAATTGCGATTGCTAAAATGCCTCATCCTTTTTTTCCCCTGCGATTTTTCGCTTATTTTGCTCGTATTGAATTGACCAAAAAAAAAAAAAAATAATATTCCAGATGAGGAAAAAGAGATTATAGTTTGAAAAGACTTGATGATCATATATATATATATATATATATATATATATATATATATATATATATATATATATATATATATATATATATATATATATATATATATATATACATATATATATATATATATATATATATATATATATATATATATACATATATATATATATATATATATATATATATATATATATATATATATATATATATATATATATATATATATATATATATATATATATGATCATCAAGTCTTTTCAAACTATAATCTCTTTTTCCTCATCTGGAATATTATTATTTTTTTTTTTTGGTCAATTAAATACGAGCAAAATAAGCGAAAAATCGCAGGGGAAAAAAAGGATGAGGCATTTTAGCAATCGCAATTTTTAGCAATTTTAGCAGGCGTTTTCTGATCAATCGGGTAATAAGCCAGAGCGAGGTCTCCCTCCCCTCCCAGGGAACACATACCTAAACAGCCTAAACTTCCTCACATAATCTTTTCAAATCAACTGCCCTCTTCATTTTACATTTATGCCTTTCTAAGGGCTCAAATTTTTCCGATTATTATTTTTCGAACATTTAGTAGTTTTGAAAAATAAAACACAGCAAATATTGAAATACTGAAGTACAGGTGTTGAACATATTGAAAAATATTGAACAATATTGAAAAATATTGAACATTAGAAAAGTACAATGAATTTCATAGTGTCTCACAAATTTTATTGGACTTTTTTGGGAGAGGAGGACGGAGGGCAGGGTCACTCATACTAAAAATTGAACAAATTTAAAATTAACATTTGGCTAAGCTAATAGCTGGTACCAGACATATAAGCGGAGGAGGAGCTTCGGGTTGACTCCACCCAAATCCCCTTACTTTTCCCGAGTTTCCATATAATTTATATATGTCCCCATACCCGAACAAAAAAGTTCATCCATGTTTTTATTCGTGCATCATATCGCACAATGAGGGCTATAAATAACTATGACATCAACCCTAACAAAATATTTCTTCGTGAATAGTTTTTAATGTTGATGTTGCTTTAAACTCTAAACCCTCAAAGAAAAAAAAGTATCATATATATATATATATATATATATATATATATATATATATATATATATATATATATATATATATATATATATATATATATATATATATATATATATATATATATATATATATATATATATATATATATATATATATATATATATATATATATATATATATATATATATATATATATGTAAAATAAATACCTATCATGGTTGTAGTCCCTCTGGTTTCCATGTTCTCTCCACATTCCTTCATGTCTATTGTAGTTACCTTTATCTCTTGATTTGTCTCTATATTCTCTATCGCTTCCTGGGTTCGAATCTTCTGTATCATACCGTCGTATCTCTTCTCTAAAATGATACAAAATTTAACTACTATTCACATCGATTCATTACGTTCAGACCCCTAGTTATAATAAAAAAAATAATGAAAAAAAAGGAAAATTAAGGAAATGAAAAAAAGAAAATTAAGAAAAGAAAAAAGTTAAACTATAAACCAACAGAGAAAATAGAAATATATTTTCGTATATTGTCACATATGGGGCATACTTAATAAATTTTCGTACCTGCAAAATTAAATTCCTGGATATGTACCCTATCCAAACTAAAAAATTCAAGTAACCGAAACTCTAATATCAGTGCATACATCGACATAATCAGCTTGTTATGCTGATTCCAAATATATTAGATTCGTCAAGTTTGGTGTTACCCATCAAAAGTTAAGAGGCTGAGAAAATTTACTTTATTTTTGAAATTGGGGGGCAAACACTCCCTAAAATTCAAGGAATCTTAATGAAAATCACGCCATCATACTCAGCGTACCAGAGAGCCCTACTATAGAAGTTTAAAGTTTCTATATACAAAAATGCGGAATTTTGCTATTTTTGCCAGAAGACAGATCACGGATGCGTGTTTATTTTTATTATTTATTTCCAGGGGTGATCGTATTGACATAAGGGCCCTAGAAGATTGGGAGAGGGTGTATTTGAAAGGAAATTATAATTTCTAATGGCCTTTTTAAGTGACAAAAAAATAGTGGAGGGCAACTGGGCCCCTCCCACTTTTCCCCAAATTTATCTTATCAAAATTTTGAGATAGCGATTCTGTTCAGTACAGTTGAAAGACCAAATAACTATATCTTTAGGTGTAAAATGACCCCCCACAGTCCGTGGGAAGAGCCTAGTAAGTTATGAAATTTGCCCATTATTTACGTACAGTATTTGTTATTGGGAAGTATACAGACGTTTTTCGGGGTGGGGGGTTGCTTGGGGCGGATTTCTATGGGGAGAATCTTCCTTGGGAAGGGAAATTTCGGTGGGTAAATTTTCGAGGGGAAATTTTGCACTGGGGGGATTTGACAGAATTACTATACGAAATTCTTTTTAATAGTCTTATTTTCTCTTTGCCAAATTTTTCATGTCGAGATGTTTCGAGAGAATTATCTAGGGCTATTTTCTGCGTGTTTTGATTTCCAGGAAATAATTTCCACAGCAGGGGGCATTTCTGGAATCATCGAGAAACCGATTAGAGATTACAGTCTTATTCAAGTGAAAGAATGCTAAGGAGAATTTTTCGGGTTGAATCGTCCGCAAGTAATTTTACGGGGAGGATTTTCAGCGAGGATGGAACTTTCTGGAGGGAATTTAACGAGAGGAGGGGGGGGGGGGTACACATTACGTTGGATGAAATTTTCACGGATTTTTCCGTGAAGGGGGGGGGGTATATTTCACAGAGGGTGAGCCAGATTTACCAGCATTATTTGAAAAACAATCAGAAATTAAACAAAAAAACATGTTTTTTTTATCTGAAAGTAAGGAGCAACATTAAAATTCAAAATGAACAGAAATTATTTTGTATATGAAGGGTTGTCCACTCCTCAATTACGCTAAGTTTGCCCCCTTCTCTTTACGCTAAAGTTTGACTGTTTATCCCAATTTTTTAACAGCGGCTACTGAAATACGGGGCCCTTTAATTACAATAGTAAGCGTCTTTAAAAGTGCTAACATATTTAGTGTAAAAAGCCAAGTATTGAGGAAGGGGCAACCCTTCATATACGGAATAACTCTGCCAAAATTAATATGCAAATTTTGTTTTAATTTTTCAGGTACGGTGAGTCAAACTGGAATCAGCATTAGTTGAAAAACGTTCAGAAATTAATAAATAGAAAAACAAGTCTTTAACTGAAACTAAGGAGCGACGTTAAAACTTAAAACGAACAGAAATTATTTCGTATATGAAGGTGGCTATCCCCTACTCAACGCCTCGCTCTTTACGCTAAAGTTTGACTCTTTGTCACAACTCTACTTTTTGAAACAATAAAAACTTTAGCGTAAACAGCAAGGCATTGAGGAGGGGACAGCCCCTTTCATATACGGAATAATTTCTGTTCCTTTTAAGTTTTAATGTCGCTCCTTACTTTCAGTCAAAGAAACTTGTTTTTTTTATTTAGTTTTAACTTAAGTTTCAATATATACGTTTTAAAATAGTTTTACAAATGTGTTCCCCACCACGATCTAATTTTTTCTCCTTTAGATTAAAAAATGTGCAATTTAGTTTTAATTTCGTTTTCTTTCCTTAAACAAAAAAATAGTGATCTGAGAAATTCTAACTTAGATTATAAGCATAAAGAGGAATAGCAAAGATGAAACGAAGAGGATCAGACGAAAAAAAACAAAAAAAAACAAAAACAAGACAAAACAAAACAGAGAATAAGCAAAAGAATGTTGAGAAAAGAAATGCTCGTTTCAAAATAGAAAAAAATAGGATAAATGAAACTAGAAAAACGGAAAAACAACAACATCAAGTTGAAAAACAGAATTCAAGGTATACCTTACTAAAGGCGAAATACGGAATAAGCAAAGTAATGTTGACTAAAGAAATGTTATATTTCAAAAATATAAAGAAAAAATAGGATAGATGAAACAAGAAAAGCGGAAGAAGACAACGTCAAGTTGAAAAACAGAATTCAAAGTATATCTTACGAAACACGAAATATCCACTACTACAATTACTACTAACAACTCACCACCTCCATCCCAATCTATTCAAAGCTTCCCTCTTTACACCCTCCCAGGAGGTTTCCATTTTCTTTAAATCCTTCTTTATGACATCCTAGCACCCCATCCGCGGACGACCTGCTTTCAATTTGGCGTCTAGGCCAACCTTCCGTTTAGGTTGGCCGAAAAGAACAATCTTCGGCAACCTGTCATTCTTCATCCAAAAAACATGCCCTAGTCATCTCAAACTTTCTCTCATTATAGCCCTAGAAAGCGGGATTGAACCACACTTTTCGTACAGCCTAGTGTTTGAAGTACTGTCAGTCAGCCGGGTACCCAGAACAATCCGTAGACAATTTCTCTGGAAAACATCTAGCAAATCTTCATCCGCTTTCCACGGCGCCCATGCTTCAGAGCCATATCTGACCACTGTCATCACTGTAGCTTCCAAAATTCTAATATTGGTTTGCAGACTTATCTTCCTATTCTACCAAACTTTTTTTTTAACTGTGAAAAAAAAAACACCCTGAGCCTTGGCTACTCTATTTTTAACTTCTTCACTGATCCCACCGCTTTTACTTTTAATACTACCAAGGTAAGTGAAGCTGTCCACCTGATCAATCTTTTCGTTCGGAAAAGTCCGGATTGACTACTCCCTCTTAATTTATTAACATGCCAGTACAATGTTTTACAATTATGCCGTCTAGCTGCATCTTCCAGATTCTCAGCAATTTTATCCATGATTTATCCATGATTTGCACTTCAAACCTCCTTAGTTCATATTTTAATGCTTTCTCCACTTTCTTTACATTCCTTTTGTTTTCATATGATCTATCACTCAGATCAATCTTGTACAGACCCCTTCTCCTGTCTATTAAACATAAAGCCTTTTCAATAATATTCCTAGATACACTCCTAACTTCTTCCCTAAGACACCATCAGCAACATCACAAATTGCTGTCCTAAAATTACTCCATCCATCTTTCAAATTGTCAAATTTTAAACTCTTCAGTTTAGTATTCAACTGTTCCTGGAAATTGTTTCTCAAATTTTCATCCTGGAGTCTGTCAACATCATAATTTCCCGGGAGGTAGTTACCCTTTCGAAATTCCAGTTGTAAATTAACCCTAGACACTACTAGATGGTGATCTCTACTTTTAACATCAATAAAAGCACTCCTGTTTACCCTAGTATTTTGTACTGATCCTACCAGTCTTCGGTTTACAATAACATGATCAATAAGGTTTGCTGTTTCACCATCACGTGAATACCATGTTGACTGCCTTACACACAAGATCCTCATTGGTAAACTTTCTCATCATGGTGTGCGTGGGGAACCTTTGTCTTGGTTCTCTGCATATCTCACTGACAGATCTATCGCCATTGAAGACACAGACCAGTAAGTTCCAATTGAATGCGGTGTACCCCAAGGTTCTATTCTTGAGCCAACCCTCTTCCTGATCTATGTGAACGACCTCTATCGACTTCTTAACACCCCAATTACCAATGTGTGCTGTGGATTGTGTCATAAATGTTACTCTCAGACTATGTCGGCGTCCACATCTGATAATCGAGAAGAACTGGCAGCATTTGCAGATGACACTACTCTAGGTGCTGCGGCTCCGGATGAGTCATCCCTTATCTAAAGCTTCAAGCAATGACTGAGAAGATACTCAATTGGTTTGACATAAATCAACTAGCTTTAAATGTAAAAAAGTCGTACCTTCTTATTTTTCCCGTACAGGTGTGAGCTGCCCCACAATTACTGAGCTTCCTACACAAAGATGCTCCAAAAGTCGTCCCCCGGATCGATATGTGCGATTCCTGGGAGTTCTTTTGGAGGGAAATCTAACGTTTAAGTGGAACGTTTAAGTAATAAGAGTGAAAATTTCCCGTGGACTTGGAATCATCCGTGAATTAAAGCGTTTATTTCCTTTTTGTATACTCCGTCTTTTATATTTCTCTCCCATTTTCCCTTCTATGTGTTAGTGTTCGTCTGTCTGGATGTCTACATTTCCTTCTGTACTTGCTCCTGTTCATGTTCTTCATGAGAAAGCGGTAAGAGCTCTCCGACTACACACACTCCTGTTGATCTCCTTAAGATTAAAGATATTTATGTTATATCTCTATCTTCTTTGGCATAGTATCAATTCTTCCACGGAGGTCTCCCATGTTGTTTTCTGGACTACTTAAACTAGTAGGGGAAGTAAATTTGTATACAGTTCGAAACTGGGAGAATGTGATAATTCTGGCTACTCCTTCGGTTCGGTCAGACTTTGGTCTGTTCGTGACTGTGGGACGTGCTTGGAACTTGGTTCCTGCTAGGATTCGTCAGTCACGAAAACTTAGCTGCTTTAAGAGACATATGAAACGTTTCTTATTAAAGGTAAATATTAAATAATTTTTGGTTGTTTTATGGTTTCATTTTTTTTTTTTGGGGGGGGGGGGGGTAGTTGCTTTGTTGGCGTTGGATCCCCGATGATGTACAGAATTTTAATTTGTTATTTATTGTCGGGTGAAAGGAGGGTCGCTGTTTCGTGTGGACTGTCGGTGAGTTGACTTCTTTTCCTTATAGATTTATAAATTAGACATTGTTTAGTATTGTTTATGCCAAGTTTTAATATTAGTCATTTATTCTATGTCGTTTCCCAAATAACGGACCATTGAGCCCTTTGGGATCTTGTTTTTGTTATTGTTATTATGAAAATAAATGGAACTTGACTTAAACTTATGGGTCATTTATGACCAAACACCGTATTGGTTATAACTAGATTGTTAGAACTAGAAGTCTGTAGCCATTACTATTTTCTTTTCCTACATCAAATTTACCTAGGCTAGGATACCATATTTCCCTATTTCTACCGACCTGGGCGTTAAAATCTTCTAATAAAAAGACCACATTTCTATCTGGTACCCTGTCTATTTGCTGATACCCTGAACTTTTTAGTCACAAAATGAGCGATTAGTATTCTATTATTAATACCTTCCCAGCCTAAACAAGACTTAGCAGCTTCTTTATTCATCATGAGCCCTGCTCCCTCTATGTACCCCATCTTTCCTGCCTGAGTAAATAAATTCTATTTCACCTAATTTCATGTTTCCTACCCCTTGGATATGAGTTTCTAAAATTCCTAATACATCCAGTTCAAATCGCCGGAATTTTTCAGTCAAAATGTCGATACTATAGTCACTTTTTAACGTCGTAGCATTCCAAGTTTCAATTTTCATATTCTTTAAATCATTGAAATTATTTTGGCCTCAGGAAAAGCAATGGTCCCGGATACCAGTGCAGGACGGGACCAACATATCTTCCTAAGTCTACACCGAAGCGCTTAAGCCGGCTTGGAACCGGACAGCAAGAAGTTCCTTGGACCTCAACAATGAATGGAGGCTTTGTGCAATCCTGGGCCCATCTTGGTCACAACATGGTTTTCAGCACTTGGCGATGTTCTTCTATCAAACAAAAGTCGAAATCCTGCACAGACAGTATCAAGCTTATTACCTCCAACTCATTATATATTCATGCCTAAAGAATATTATGCTACAATGGCGGGGGGGGGGGGGCAACCCACTGTAAATAAATTAGCTAGGAAGAGGTTTTTCAGCCCGAGACCGTCCACCAAAAAAGAACCAAGTCGAGAAGAATTATCCATTAATCAGAATTCTGTGTAAATGCTATGTCGTTTACTAGGCTATAATTTCCTTGAGGGGTACCACTTCTCAAGTGGGGATAGAGTTAACCGCAAAGTCCCCAGTCTTACTGGTACCCCGAAAAGGTCGGGGCAGTCCTTTGCAGAGGTCGTTGTCCATAAATTTGGGTCTTACACCCTGCTTCAGTTGTCCTCCTATAGAGGATCCTCCCACAATGGTGTTCTGCATCACCATACAATTTAACCCATTACTGGGAGAAGGTTTGTAACTCACGGGAAGTGTGTATATATCTGTAGGGTGTTCCCCTATCGCCACCTGGGGACAGGCTAAGTGACCTGGGGAAGGCCCCTACCTATCAGTCTAGTTGGATAATATAAGAAAAGCTAGGACAAAGTATTATCTACCTAGTTAGATGTTCATGCTGCACCTAAGGGATATAATTGTCTAGCTAGAGACTATTATTTGTCTAGCATATTACCACCAAACTACTTAAATATTTTATTTATCTGCCTAGTTAGATAATATAAGAAAAGCTGGGACATTTTGCATGAGATTAATTCTCAGAGCACTTTCAAATAAGATATATGACAACTTGCCAGGCAAATGAATAGAATAATAAATCAAAGCAAAATCGGGAGTAGATTCGGTTCATCGTTCTTGTGAAAGAAAATGATACGTTTCCTGATCATTATTCTCGTACGTAGTGCATAGAAGGGATGTAGGAGAGGTATTTTTCCAAGATTAGTCACCCAGCATAACCTAGGCCTAAAACGAAATTTCTCAGTGCATTAGATTCCGCACTGATTTTGGGGCCATCTTCTAGGGGCAAATGTATGCGCACTTGCCTTTAAGGGCGAAATGTATACTTTGCCCTTGAAGGCAAGTTGGTAATTTAATTACATAAAATAGAAAACATTTGCCTTAAACATTTTCACTTTAAGGACAAAATATATACTTATCGATAATCTTATTATAGGCAGTAGAAACAAACACACTAATTTTGGGGAGGTCTTCCAATAGCAAATGTATACCCATTTGCCTTCAGAGGCAAATATATACTTATCGACAATCTAATTATAGGCAACAGAAACAAACGCACTGGGTTTTGAAGGCCTTCCATGGGCAAATGTACGCTCATTTGACGTCAAGGTCAAAATATATAATTATCTTTAACCTAATTATATGCAATAGAAATAAACACCAATCTTGGGGAGGTTCCCCAAGGGAAAATGTATACCCATTTGCCTTCAGGGGCAAAATATATACTCATCGATAATCTAATTATAGGCAACAGAAACAAACGCACTGGATTTTGAAGGCCTTCCATGGGCAAATGTATGCTCATTTGCATTCAGGGGCATGATATATACTTATTTTTAACCTAATTATATGCAATAGAAATAAACACACCAATTTTGAGGGAGGCCCCTCAAGGGAAAAATGTATACTCATTTGCCGTCAGGGATAAAATATATACTTATGTTCAACTTAATTACATGCAATAGAAATAGAACACCAATTTTGCGGAGGTCCTCCAAGGGAAAATGTATACCCATTTGTCTTCAGGGGCAAAATATAAACTTATCGATATTCGAATTATTGGCAATAAAAACAAACGCACTGAGTTTTGAAGGCCTTCCAAGGGCAAATGTATGCCCATTTGCCTTCAGGGCAAGATCTTATCTTTAATCTAATTATAGGCAATAGAAACAAGCACCGATTGTGGGGAGGTCTTCCAAGAGCAAATGTATGCTCATTTGCCTTCAGGGGCAAGATATATACTTATCTTTAATCTAATTATAGGCAATAGAAACAAGCACCAATTGTGAGGAGGTCTTCGATGGGCAAATGTATGCTCATTTGCCTTCAGGGGCAAGATATATACTTATCCTTAATCTAATTATAGGCAATAGAAACAAGCACCAATTGTGGGGAGGTCTTCCAAGTGCAAATGTATGCGCATTTGCCTTCAAAGGCAAGATATATACTTATCTTTAATCTAATTATAGGCAATAGAAACAAGCACCAATTGTGAGGAGGTCTTCTATGGGCAAATGTATGCTCATTTGCCTTCAGGGGCAAGATATATACTTATCCTTAATCTAATTATAGGCAATAGAAACAAGCACCAATTGTGGGGAGGTCTTCCAAGGGCAAATGTATGCGCATTTGCCTTCAAAGGCAATATATATACTTATCAGTGATCTAATTATACGAAATAGAAACGAACCCGCTAATTTTTGTGAGGTCTTCCAAGGTCAAATGTGAACCAATTCACCTTCAAGGGCGAAATACATACTTATCGGAAATCCAATTATAGGCAATATAAACCAACTAACCTGTGCTCATTTCCATGATTCTCACTATTAGAACTCCTTTTCTTTGAACCTTCAGACTCCCATCTCCTTGAGCCATTTCCATCCCTTCGCTCTGAATCAGAACTTCTTCGATTTTGTCGTTTTTCATGATCTTTACCTGGCAGAGGACTAGAATTTTCTGACTTGTGACTTAACTTGGATTCTTTCTCGTCATCTCTTCGTTTGACAGCATGACGGTACAGTTTGTAGAGCTTTTTAGCATCGAATTCCGTGAATTTAGATACGAAAAACCATAAGTTGCTAAGGAAGAAAAGAATAATTAATTTTTTATTTATACAGTAAAACCTATAAAAAGGGGAGGGACTAATGTAAGCTCGGAAGCGAGAGTGTAGTATCGAAAGATTCTGACTCAGATGGAACCACCAAAAAAGAAGCTTTTGGAATGTCTGACAACGTTGGTTTTTAATATCTGTGAGAGGGAGGTGAAAACCGCAGATCCTACTCTTGACTGCATCCCTCGCAAGAAAAAAAAAGCGTAGCAAATACGCGGACCTCGGACGCAATAAAAACGTTCAATAAATAGCTAAATTTAGCAATTTTGCAACTTAATAGGATAAAAAAGACGATTTGTTCATATTATTCCTATATCACAACAATAATACATCCTCGCTTATTCTAAGACATTTTTCTTATTCCATCTGTTCCTTTTTAAAGATCTTTCAGGATCTATTTGTCTAATTTTAACTTAATTCAGTTCTTATATCTAATTTTATACTATCTATTTGTCGTTCCTTTTGAGCCTGCCTTGAACCAGCCAATTTTCTCACATTCTACATCAATCAGCAGACTTTCCAGGCGTCAAAACAAGCTACAATCGATTAAGTGCCGTGCCAGCAGATTTGCTACCTCTTTTGTGCCTTATTTCGTTAGTGCATTTAAATGACCCTTTTAAGATTTTCTTTATAATGGAAAGAGGCAAAGTTTACCCTTCCTTTTTTAAAGTTACAATAGCTATTTAAATAACGAATACGAATCAATAACAAACCCCGATAAGCCAAATTCATATTTTCAGATATATATATATATATATATATATATATATATATATATATATATATATATATATATATATATATATATATATATATATATATATATATATATATATATATATATATATATATATATATATATATATATATATATATACTTTTATATATATAATCTTTTATATATAGTATCTTTTATATATATAAAAGAAAAGAAAATAAAAAATAAAAACTGGAAGTACAATTAAAAAGAATAAAAATGTAGCAACATCAAGTAAGACAAATAGAATATGTAACGCACCGAAAAAGAAAAGAAAACAGAAAAAAAAAATTACAGTCACACGAGAACAGTTGGATTAGCAATGTCAAGTATGATAAAACCAACAAGGAATGGAAATAATAACAATTGAAGAAGTGACAATAAACAAAACTAAAAAGGGACAAGGAACCATATTTACTTCAGGATCCCTTGGTTCGGCATTCATCATGCTTTTAAACCAGCAGACTGGCAAGAACGGAACAAGTATTTGATGAACCAGCCATGATTCGGGAAAAAATATCAGCGTAAAAATATTTTATTTAGTAAAGTCTACGGACTGGCATCCACTCACAGACCATCTGTTTAGTCGACCAAACAGTCGACCCAACGATTTAGTCAACCCAACCAGATCTTAAGACGCCACCAAAACTCCAAATAAAACGGAGAAAGAACAAGACAGAAGAATAAACAAAGTAATTGGAAATCACTGTGCCCACAATCAAAAAGTTTAGCAGGAAGTTTTTTTAAGAGTATGTAAGAAAAAATTTGAAGAAGTTGCATAATTTAGCTAAGTAATTTGGCCACATATCAGTGTATATAGCAAATAATATTGTGTCTTTGAGCTAGCGGTACTATTTTTTTTTTTTTTTAGGGCAGTTAGGGTTTGTAAACCCAGCTCTTATTTAAGTAAATAAGTCTCACTAATTCACTCATCGCATAAAGACTCCTGGAAGAGTCACAGGAGCAGCCTAAATCATTAATCAAAACCGAAATGATGTGAGATGAGCTCACCCCAGAAGGTTTTGTGCACAACGCTATGGATTTATCACAGCGAGACAATAACACCATTTGACAATAATATGGAGGAGAGATGAGACGCATCCTATAACTTGATGTGATTATAATTTCATTTACAACCTTTTTATTGTTGTCACTGTTTTGAAAATCTCATTGTCTGACAATATTTGTTTTTAATTCTTAAATACTCATCAATGAACTTAAAAAACTAGACTTTTTATGACTGGCACGCCATTTTATAATCATGTGGTGGGGCAATAATACAAATCCCATAACATGATATAATCATATTTTCAAAAAAAAAAAAACTCCTTAAATAGGTTTTCTCCTCAACTCATTAAATAAACGACAATACCCTGAGAAATAAAATACCCAATAACTATATCTAATGACAATGTGTTACCTAAAGATATTTCGCGAATTTGCAAATGACAAAGGAAAAATATAAAAATATCGAAACTTAAACAGCGTGTTTTACTTAAAGAAAGTCAAGAAGCAGAAAACTGAAGATCTCGTGGAAAAAATTTTACCCTTGCATAAAAGCTGTGCAAGAATGGCGTAAAACACTGTGTATGGGCTGCAAAAATAAAAAATTAATATTTTTATCCAATATGGAACAAAAATTTGGTAAAACACCATTTCTTACACACAGTTTTCACATTAATTCTTTAATTTATTCTGCCATGGATATTGCATCAGTTAAATGCCTTAGAGTAACACTAGATGCCAAATATGTTAATTGTTAATTTTTATAGAATTTTGATTCCGCTTTACCATCTCATTATATGTAATCTTCACAATAAACCCAAAGCAGAAAAAGAGAAGAACGTACCTCCTCCATTCTCGAACTTTTTCTTGATCTGAATATTCCTTCAATTGCTTATCGATGTGTTGCCCGATTTGTAATAAGCACTGTCTTGTAAGATTAATCTGCTCCTTCTCAGAGAGGCTTTGATCCGGGTTGTCAAGTGCTTTCAGGGCTTTTTTAACAGGTCGCATCTTCTCTTTACACTAATAAACAACATACTTTGAAATTACACAGGTCAAACGTAGATTCAAACTTAATTTTAAAAATTAATAAGATGGACATTAAAAAAACTAGATCTTTAAAAATAACTGCAGTTTCTACTTTTTCATAAAACAAAATTTTAATTAGGATACTGGGAAAAACAAGAAAGAAAACACGAGAAATACAGTGATAGATTTTTGTGATGAAAACCTATTGTAGTTCTCTCTACCTCCCTCTAGCTGGGTTCCAACCCCTTTTAGTTGGTAGCTGGGTTGGTATTTATATATATAGTATTCCAAATCCTTCGTCACAGGTCCCCCCCTAGTCTATAGATTTTAGAGGTGTAGGCATACATCTTCAGCCCAGGCGACCAAGAGAGGGTTCATCAAACTATTTTTTCTTGGGCCAGTAATAACCCTGCTCTCAAACTTGATAAATAACATGTACCTTAAAAGAGATCTGGTTTCAAATCTTGCATAAAGACAAACTCCAAACATAATTCGTTTTGTTTATTTTTTCTTTAGCTCCCATGAGGCAAGATCACGCTGACACTACAGGTCAGAGAAGTATGGTGGGTTTGGCAACATCCCATCCAAGCTCCATAGTTTATTTACTTATTTAATTTATTACCAGTATTAGAGGCAACAGGAAAAAAAAATGGAAATTTTCATTCTGGTCTAAAGAACAGGCTTATGCCCTATTTGCCTCTCATTCACTTGAACTATCTGTCTCGGCTTTTTCTACAATTAGTCATGGCTTGATGCCCGCAACTACTTGATTTTTAATTATTTTGATTGATTTTGATTTGGCTTATTTGAAAAGGGCACAGTTAATTGGACGGGTAGTTCAATAGACCTGGGGTTACCAAATGTTACAGGTTTGTTATGTTGCGCCTTAGTTTCTGTAAACTTGCATTCTTTTTACATAAATTCTCCAAAAAGTCTACTAATTTACACGAGAAGAGATGCAATATTTTGAGGCTGCTGAATCAGGATGCACTGTGGCGAGCTCACCAGGGAATGTGTTGCGGATAACAAAGGTTCTAGGAATAGGTTTAGTGGCGTTGACGTATCTGTCCATATTGCAGCACGTAACTAATATTTATAGGAACTGAACCAATGTGACGTCTCAACTCAGAATCCTGAATTCTTTATAGCAAGTAAGACACAAAACTCTCAATTTCAATGTCAAAACTAGAATCAGCCAGTTTGAAATAGATATACCTCTCCATACCTCATTAAAAACAGCAGGATCCAGTTCACCAACATTATCAACAGCTTTCGGCTCACTATTGGCAGTGAAATGCATTGGTCCCTTTTCGGCAGCCTTCTTTTTCTTCGCCTTCTTTTTCTTTTCCTCTCCTTCTTCTTTCACCTTCTTTTTAGTATTTTCATCACTACTAACATCCTCCAATACTACATCATTAGATTTCACTTGTTTCTCTTTTGGTTTTCTTTGTCTCTTGGCTTTTGGCAGCTGAAATAAGGTTTTTCTTTTTAATGGTCATACCAAATTAAAAGTAAAACAAAGAATGATCAATTGCAATTGGAATATTTCATTTTAGTTACCATCAATTTCCTCAGGTTTAAATACAAAATTAATTGCACAAAAAAGCTTGCGATGCGTAGCACTATCCATAGTGGGTTTCACAAAGCACACAGTTTCTCTCGACGATTTGCAGTTGTATTGAAAAAGAAAAAAAAGAAAAACATTACATTAATAAGGGAGAAGACTTATCATGCCTTTTGGCAGGTTTGACTATTCGAATGAATTATAGAGAAAACTGAACTTCTCTGAATTTAATTGCTAGCGAAGATGAATCACAACTGTGGGAATCGGACTTTTTTAAAGGGTCACAATCAGAATCTTGTAAATTTCCCCAATTCTTGTAAAATTTTCACAGAAGTTCGATTTTTCGTTTAAAAAATGTTTCATCTTTATTCTTATTCAAAGAAAGCTAGCACTTGAACTATCCGAGACTGAGTAATACATTTGATTACAGTGGTTTGCGTGCACTTCCACAGTTGAAAAAAGTTAGAAAGAACAGGAAGATAAGTCTGAAAACCAAGATTAGAATATTGGAAGCTACAGTAATGGCAGTGGTTAAGTATGGTTCTGAAGCGTGGGGGTTCGAAAAAACGAAGGAGGATTTATTAGATGTTTTACAGAGGAATTGTCTACGGATTGTTTTGGGTACCCGTCTAATTGACGGTATTTCATACAGCAAGCTGAATGAAAAATGGGGTTCTACCCCACTTTCTAGGGCTATAATGAGAGAAAGGTTGAGATGGCTAGGACACTTTCTCCAGATGAAAGATAACAGATTAACAAAGATCGTTCTTTTCGGCCAACCATCTAGGCCAAACGAAAAGCAGGTCGTCCCCGAATTGGGTGGCAGACGGTCGTAAGGAAAGATTTAAGAGAAATTTGAACTTTTTATGGGAGGGTGTAAAGGGGGGGGGGCTTTAAATAGAGGAAGATGGAGGAGGATCGTGCGTAGCTGTGTTGGCCTCAGGCGGCATGTTGCTGCAGTGAATTGTTAATAGTAGTAGTTTGTATGCAGGTAAGCTGTTTTTTTTTCGACGTAATACCTTAAATTAGGTGTTGTTTTCTTAGACCACACTGTCGTTCTACGACGAACAAATAAACTTTCAAATGGGGATAAATCCATTAACTTAGACAGTGAAAAAAAAATTGCAATTCTTGGCAATTCTTTCCATTCATTTACTTAAGAGTTTTCTTTCCTTCAAATTCTTTCCTCAATCCGTCATTGAATTAAGGGTGGAAATCTTTAATCATTTTTTGGGGAGTTTTCTTTTTTTGCTGAATCGATGTTCTCTGATGTACCTTGATTGCATTTTGGAATTGTTTTAGCATATGTACAAATTTCGGGAATAAAAACCAGGCACGTAGGCAAGATTTATTTTTTGGTCTCAAAGGGGAAAACCTTTAAGAGATAGCCATAAGTTCAAAAATATCAGAAAAAAAATACAGAAAATATAAGGTATTGTAGGAAAATTTGCAGAAATCTAAATATTCCAAGGGTCAATGGCCTGATTTTTTTTTTTTTTTTTGTACAAAAAAAGTAATCTTTGAATCGGAAATCGAGACATCGAAGGGGAATTGACATTGGGCAAATCGTTAGCATTGACCTATCTTCAGTAAATACAAAGTCGAAAGAATGCGGAAATATATAAGTTGGAATGACTAAAATTAAACACAAACTGAAGAATGAAACACAACCATTTCCACATCATGTTCTATGAAGCTCACAAATATACACAGTTAGCACATTCAATCGTAATGAAGCTCATAAGATGACTCAGACACTCCAAGGAAAAGAGAAAAGTAGGAGAATAGCGTTTAACGGAGGAAAGTACTTCTAGAAATGTTTTTCCCTTAAAAAGAGTTCGGGCATCCGCATCCAAATTTGATTGAAGGAAAAGGCATCATTGAAAGAAAAGAAGCCGTCTCATTTGAAACTAGTCAAGTCTTACTAAATCTTTGTCACAAGCAGTATTTTAAGTTAAATTCTTCAAATGATCCACCTCCCCCTTCCCTTAACAAAAAACAACAGCAAAAAAGGAACTTCTAGGTTAGTACCATTATCGTTATCACTATACTTATTCTTTATATAAGCTATTCTGTCCAAATCACAACAGAGTAAAGAACAGGACTGGAAAGTTTGAGTTCAGAATAAAAAGAACACCGCTATGAAAATGAGTAGGAAAGCAACGTCGAAAAAGACATCATTACCCCAGAGTAGGACTAAGAATAGCCATATAAATCCCAGGTGTATGCATAAAGACAAGAATTTCAATGTACCTTCGCTTTTTTAAATTCCATTTTCTTCATTAACTTCAAGAGATATTCTACTCTTGACTGTAGATGTTTTCCTTGGGGTTTTCCGTCCTCTGAGTTTGGCAAAATCTTAGAGTTGAGACCAAGAGAAGGATCTATCTTGATATTCTCCCAAGAGCCTAAACCATGTTCATAGATACCGATAAGAAGTTTGGAATCGTCTTCAATTGTCCACGGAATATCCCAACCTGGATCTTTGGTTCTATAAGAGGTAAAAATGAGTCATTAGATAAATTGTGAAAACGATTATAAATAATAGAAATGAGACAACTCAAACAATTGATCTTTCTATTGTTCAAAAACAACAAAAAAAGTGATCAACATTAAAGAAATTTTAGCTTGAGAGGGGTAAAACAAATTACCTTAAACAAATAAAGAAAGTGGTGGAGAGAGAGAGAGAGAGAGAGAGAGAGAGAGAGAGAGAGAGAGAGAGAGATAGAGAGAGAGAGAGAGAGAGAGAGAGAGAGAGAGATAGAGAGAGAGATAGAGAGATAGAGAGAGACAGACAGACAGACAGAAGGGAGGAGTAGACTAAGACACTGTTGAATGTGTTAATAAGGCAGGTGACAGAGACGTGCTCACAGGGTGAAAACAATATGATAAAAATTAGAACGAAAACACAGAAAGTCCCGAAGAATATTGAAAAAAAACAACAAAAAAACATGGAAACAGCATTTTTATTTTACCCAGACGAAATTCAAAAGACAAAATGTAGTTACTTATTTATAAACAGTCATCATGCCGGAGCTGTAATTCATGCAACCGAAGACAGTGATGACTTTTTTCCTGTTCATTCTGTCAAGTCGGGGAGACCGATTTGGGCAGAGCAATATCTAACTTTACAGAGAAATCTTCAATCTTTCATGTAAAAACCATTAGACATGATATACAAAATAACCACAGTAATTACGGCTAGAGATAAGACATCGGAAACAAATTCAACTTGCATTTAAAAATTTACGAAAATCCGTGATGTCTATACATACAAGACAAATAGCTTTCCGAATCCATTTAGCTTCTACAAGTTACTTATCCAGTTGACTTCTTTTACATAACTACAGAGTTAAACTTCAGTGTTTTGATTAAAATTAAAATGTTGGAGCAGAAATAAAACAAATATCAAACAAACATTTAAAAATGTATTTGTCTCCAATGGCGCTTGATATAACTCATAAATTTTACAAGACCAAATGAAAGTTTAGGACAGACCTGACTTATAGTATTCAAAGACGAGCTCGTAAGTTATGACCAATTGACCAAAAAAAAAACAAGAAAAAAAAATTTAAAAGCGTTTTTATATCGAAATGCACTGACACTCTTGCCACCCGAAAAAAACATATGTTTTATCAATATCTTTATTTTAATTATTTTATCTTTGGTAGATATTATAATCAATTTTGGTTTTATGTACTGGATCCTTTTAACAATTAACTTGAAGGACCATAAAATTTTACAAATGACACTTTATTATCAAATAATATACAATTACATTCTAAAAGATAAAAAAAACCTGTCTACTGGTCATTATATTTTATAGTGCGATTTAAGATAACATGAAGCATGAGAGCGCTATAGGCAAAATTCCCTACATAAATCTGTCAGAAATTTTGAATAATTCAAACCTCATCAGTCAAAATTTTTATAGGCTTTCATTATTATTGCTAACGCTTCTGGATCCACACCGATCAGACTAACACTTCTGGATTACAAGACCACGCCTTCCTCTCCTTCAATAGAGCCAATAGTCATAGCGCTAAGCTGAAACCAGGTATTAATTACACAACTTTTCTGATCTTGATCTGATCTGAAAAGATCTGATCTTTGATGTTCGATCAAATCAGAGGAAGTTTAATTGGATCGTAAAAAAAAGTTGGTGTGCAGAACTGTGGTTTTGTTCCATTTTAACTTTCTTACGCTAAAAAAAACCTTTGCAGTAAGTGCAGATGATCAATTGCTATGGTACTCTTACTTCCAGCCTGGTACTGTCTAAACCTAAATCAGACAAGAAAAATTTAGGCAAAAAAGTCTAAAAGATTCATAATTTCGGCAAAGTCCTACCAAAAGAAAACTGATGTTCAAAAAAAAAAAAAAAATTGAACGAGTGAGCTATAAAAATGAAAATAAAAAGCGATTAAGTTACAGAATTATTTACAAAAACTATTTTTCATCCACTTATATTACTAAAAAAATACCAATTTAAACTAAAAAACTTGTTATTTGTCAGACTATCTCTATGGACAACTGAGCAACATATAAAAACTGCGTTTTTCTTTCAAACTGTAGATCGCATTTTGATACTCAGTATCAAAATCTGATACTATACAAACCATTCATAAACACAATAGACCAAGCCCATGAAACCAGTCCAAGTTCATAAGGTCTGGAGTCCATCATAAATACACCAGATCGTTTAACATATTTTTTAATGTTATCCTTGTTATGAGATTAAGGAATATCGAGGACGTATAAAAATTATTTGGTCAGATTTACTCTTGAAAAGTTCATACATTAAATATCATGTACCACCACTAACCAGGTCCTTCCAATAAGGAGGTCCTAGTGATCTGGAGTAGGTTCGACGATATGAACAGTCACGTGGCATTAAGTTAAATATTTTATACTATACTTTATCTTCTTCCATATTTTAACTAAATCTTGCATTTTATATATTTGGAAAGTGTCTGTAACACCCAGCCAATCACAAATCAACAAAGAGCATATCAAATTATACAATAGGTATCTCAAGCGATTACTTCTCCATTGTACAGTGAGAGTCGGTTGGATTTCAGTGCACTTAAGAGCTTTTTTTTATGTACGTAGTCCGACAGGATCTTTGGCTAGTTTTAATATAATTAATAATTATTAGTTACAACTGTAATTATTAGAATTAGTAAAATTAACTTACTTTCCATCCATGATCCACTTCTTTCGTTCCTCTATATTTTTTGGGACAAATTTAGCCAGGGGTTCAAGCTCCAGTAGAGAGGTAAATAGGGACTTGGCACTACTTTGAACTCCAGCCACTTTGAACACCGGCCCTCTGTCGCGCTTCTTTTTAACTAAACAAAAGAAGAAGAAAAGAACATAAGGCAAATGGCCAGCTGCTGGCAGTTAAAACATAATTTTGACTTTAAATAGCCATAGTTTAACTTATAGTCTACGAAAATTCAGGAAGTACAAATCATTGTCAGGTGCGAGTACATATTTTAAGATTTCGCCATTTTCATATATTTAATATCGCTATCTGGTTTTTAATCGCCCCAAAGTAGATATCAAAGTTAATCAATCTACAGGTTCCCCAATAAACTACACAACTTTAGAGAATTGTTAAGAAACACTAAGGAAAAACTTTACGTTCTGGGGGTGAGTAGCATGTCGATAAGAGTTCAACGAAAGAGTAGCACGCGAATAACAAGCAATTAACCTTACATATAGATATGTAAATACATTTTAAACTGTAAACTTAATGGAGTTAGAGTGCAAAGTAGCTTCTCCCTAATGATTAATTCTTCCCATTTTAATTTCAGTCTCTCATTATTTTTATTTTGAAAACCTAGGTTTTGTGTAATCTGTTCTTGTTTTCCTGATTTACATATCAGAAAAAAATATATATCGATCCAGGGGCGCCATTTGGGGGGGGGGGGCAGGGGTGAGCCATTGCCCACTCTAATTTTTCTGGGGGGGGGGGCCAAGCTTCCTCCCAAAAAGGCCTTTTTTTTCTTTTACAAAATATACAGGAACAAAATTAGAATTAGCAATTAGTCAAAATTTTGAAACTGCTACATTTATATGTAGATTAACTTAGATAATAGTGAGATTAATAGTGCAACTGGGTCATGCAAGCGTTGAAGTGACAGATCAGTTTCTGATTTTATTGATTCAACATCTTTCTTATGTGCTATCATGAGCAGTGTTTCCACTTCTACTTATTTTGGTAGTAGAATACTTATTTTTGGACCATTCTACTTCCAAATATTAAATCTACTTATCTACTTATTTTTGGAGGCTTAAGTTTTTGTGCCGGCCAAGTATTTTGGTTTTGATTCCGTTGAATTGTAATCCTATAATGTCTTATAGAATGGAAGGGTGCAATTGTTTTTAGAAGCGGCATCTTTGTTGGGAGCGGCAAAAAGGAAATTCGGGAGATTATAAAGATCAGTTTAAATGAATGAATTTGTTTAAAACCGTAAGACCATCCATGTATAACCCATGTATTATTCGCCCAGTTCGCCAGTTTACTATCTAATATCAGCAGCTGAAGAGCCATTGAGAATTCATGAGTTTATCAGGAGCTCAAAAGCGTAAATTGAAAGCATTGAAGAAGGAGAAAGAAGCAGAAAAGCAAGTTTCTCTGAACAGATGGATTAAGAAGCAAAAGCCAAGTGAACCGGCTCGGCAAGTAAGTAACCTACAGTATTTGTGTTTTATTATATCGTTTCTTTTTTTTCGCGATCTGGTGGACCAAAGTTACTATTCTGAACCGCGCTGGGTAGTTTATATGGTGTTAAGGGAGTGCGGTACATTAAATGTTGACCCTATTTTGCCCATTATAGACTTTTTTAGTTTGTCTAGCCAAACTATTTAGAATTGATTGGGCAGTCTTGCCCTGGCTTGTAGAGCTTGGATAAGAGATTCGAATAATCGACACAAAACTAAAAGCCGATACCTACTTTCCCGGAAATCTTAGAAAAACCATATAACTTCACGTGGTTTGTCCCGGAGATAGACATGTTCAGTTTTAATGAAACATATATCATCGGAAAGCCTATTTTTTATTTTTTCTATTAATCGGAGTAACTTTTCTTCTTAAAGTTCAGGAAAGGACAGTCCCTCAAAATGTTCTAGCATACCTGCTAGTAAAACGCCAAAAATCACCTCAAAGGAATTATCAGTTGACCAGCTTGGTCCTTTTGGGAACTCCCTATAGTACTAAAAAAAAAAGCTAATTCTTTTTTACGGCTATGAAAAATCTAGCTTAGATGTTAGGTTTCCTCTTTTACTTTCTACTTTTTTTCTTAAAACTCTCCTTTTTTTTCTGTTATTTAATTCTTATTTATTAAAAAAAAAATTATAGCCCCTCAACCAATGCAGTATAGTTATCTTTAAAATTAACTAGCCTTTAACTGAAAAATAATAAATACAAAATAATACTGAGTATGCAGCAGACCTAGTTTCCGATAAATTAAATAAAAAAAAACAAGTTTTTTAAACTGAAAGTAAGGAGCGACATTAAAACTTCAAACGAACAGAAATTATTCCGTATATGAAAGGGGTTGTCCCCTCCTCAACGCTTCGCTCTTTACGATAAAGTTTTTTATTGTTTTAAAAAATAGAGTTGTGAGACAGAGTCAAACTTTAGCGTAAAGAGCGAAGCGTTGAGGAGGGGACAGCCCCTTTCATATACGGAATAATTTCTGTTCGTTTTAAGTTTTAATGTCGCTTCTTACTTTCAGTTTAAAAAACTTGTTCTTTTTATTTAATTTCTGATCGTTTTTTAGTTAATGCAGCTTTTAATTTGGCTCACCGTCATTCAATAAGTAAACAAAATTTACATAAAAATTTTACTTTTCTTTTGCTAAATGGATGTCTCTAAATTTGGTTATGACGTAATTTACAAATTAACTTACGTAACAAACTTCTATATTCGTATATTTTTCTTCGGGCAAAAATACAAAGTTGCATATTTTCGCAGATATGAGCTTGAAACCTATGTAATAGGGTTTTCTGATACGCTGAATCTGACGGTGTGATTTTCATTAAAATTCTTTCACTTGTAGGGGATGTTTCCCCCCTCTTTAAAAATCGGGTAAATTTTCTCAGGCTCGTACCCTCAGGCTCATACTATTGAGCCATATCGCTTGTTTTTTTTATTGTATTTTTTTTATTACGTATATGTTATTACGTATGAGGGGGTTCTCCCCTTAATCAATACCATGCTCTTTACGATAAAAATTTAAAAAAATTATAATTCACAAACTCCTGAATCACAAAGGCCGTTTAATTAGAATAGATAGCTCTTTTGAAAGAACTAAAAAAAAAACTGTAGCGTAGCGAGGTATTGACTTGGGGGAGAACCCCCTCATATACTTTATAATTTTTGTTTGTTTTAAGTTCTAATGTTGCTTCTTACTTTCAGTTGAAAAAACTACAATAGTGCAAGAAGTTAAGCGTGCCAAATACTTTGCTGTTCCTGTCGACGAGACAAAAGATAATTTGAAGGAAGAACAGCTCGCCATTCTTCTGAGGTACTTCGACGAGGGAAAAGTACGAGAAAGACCAATAGGGTGCTACCATATGAAAAGCCTGGATATTGAGAGTTTAGCCAGCTTCATTCACTACACAGTGGCGAAACTTGGTCTCGACTGGACCTATTGTGCCGCTCAGTGCTATGACGGAGCATGCGTGATGAGCGGGCCCTTCTCTGATGTTCAAGTGCGACTGAGAGCGAAAACGCCACAAGCAATATACATTCATTGCCCTGCGCATAGAATAAAATTTGGTCATTGCAAACTGTGTTGAAGGTGTTGGGACTGTTGGCTATTTTTTTTTCGTTAGTCCAAAATCTGTACACGTTCATTTCCAACAGCAACACCAGACATCAGCTTCTTGTCGAGTCCCAAAAGGCTACTCAACTGCCAGTCCTGGAATTAAAAAGGAGTGCTGCGACAAGATGGTCATAGTGGTATCGATCAATATCAAAGATAAGACTCCAATATGAATATGTTCTGGTTCTACTGCCTGCAGTCAGCGAAGGAACTGATAGTGAAGCTCCAGCAGAAGCATCTGGGCTCCAGAGAAAAATGGAATCTTTCGTAGAGATATTCCAGTTGCTCTATGTTGAAGCAATTTTGAGGACGAAAAACTCCCTTTCTGAGCAGCTTCAGGCAGTTGATCTTGTAATATCTAGGTCCCGCACCTTGATTCAAGCAACAAGGAATGAAATAGCTGAACTGCGCTCTGACACTTCATTTGCATCGCTTTTGGAGAAGGCAAAAAAGTTTGCTGAAGGTCTTGAAATTGAAGTACCTGACGTGAATGGACCCGCGACCGGATCCTCCTCTGCGGGTCAGAAGGGACGACCTAGAAGAACCCGAAAAATTATTAAACACCTGAAAGAATTCATGACCACTTCGACGTTAGAAAAAACTTTGTTGAATCCGACAATAGAGCTCCAACTCTAGCGGAAGAACTGAAAAGAGAATACCTGGAGACTGTAGATCGTCTGATTGCGCAATTCGACAGATGGTTTACAGATAACCTTCCAGTGCTCAGTACACTCGAAGCTCTGGACCCCAGCTCTACCAAGTTCATGGATGCAGGGCTCCTCAAGCAATTCTCTGAACTTTATTCTGAAATGGACATTGACCAGATTCTTCTTGAGGCCCAAGCTGGTATTGCCAAGCGGTTTTTGCTCGAGGAGGAGGCAAAGCCGAAGAACTTCATGGACGTCATCGATAATATCGAGACACTTCCAGTGGCTTATTCAGAAATTATCAAAGTTCTTCATATTGCTGCCACACTTCCTGTCACGACAGCCAGCAATGAACGCTTGTTTTCTGGGCTGGAAATAGTGAACAACTATCTGCGCTCGACCACAGGAGACGATCGTCTTAATCACCTGCTTTTGATCTTTGCAGAGAAGGATTTAGTTAAAAACTTGGATTTCGACCAGCTTGTTGACGACTTTGCGAAGATGAAACCACGACGGTTCCCCTTGTTGCCTTGAGTGTTCACTGATCTGTTTCAAAATTTTCTTGTATTTTTGATTTTGTAAATATACTTGATCGGGCAAAGTTTTGCATCGTCATAGCCGGAGCGTGACTCCGACTTGGACTCAAGTATTTACTGTAAGCAGCGAGCTGAAGAATTTGGCTACAGAATATACTTTAGTCAAAGTGTGAGTTTCTACAGAGGTTCAGCTTTCGTCAAGTTATAGGTTTGGAAAAGTGGAAGATTCCCAAACGGCTGTTTTTTTAACATTGCACATACCGTTTCCGCTTTCTTCAGATATCTGGCCTTTTCCGAACCTATTGCATAAGAGCGAAAGAAAGAAAGGCAAAGCAATTGAGACAATTTCCTTAATTTTTACGGTAACTCCCACGGAAGGTAGTTTTTTTTTCGGATAAAGCTAGAGGCAATTTTTTTTTTTTTTATACAAGCCTGCTTCGGGGCCAATGTCGATTGCTTTCCCACCCTAAGATTTTGCTAAAATGGTGCCTCTGTATCGATCCTTTCCATAATTAGGGGTTGGAACTTGATGGCCTACCATAGGTCTTTGGGTACAAAGACGTAAGCATGGCAGTAGAGTAGAAGAGGAGGGTAAAGAGTTGGTGTAATTTAACCAAACCAATCTCAGACATCTAAAATTAAGACATTTTCCCTGTAAAAGGAACAATCTACTGTATATTATATGGTTACCAGTCTGTACCGTTGCCAATATATACCAGTGCTATATCGATTTTTAGCTTCTGAAAATTATACTTTTCTTTTTCAAGTAAGAACAAATTTGCAAGAAATGCACTGAACAACTGAGCTTCCTTTCGTGAACCCCGTCGTAATACTTATTGAGTCAGCTAGTCCTTCTGCAGTGGCACCAAACCATCATTTATATAGATGGTGCCCCCTCCCCCCCCCCTCAACACGATAGAAAATAGCATATTGTACTGAATTTTTACATTGTCTCCACATATTTGGTCACAGTTTGAGCTTTCTTCTTTAATCCATTTTAATACTTGTGTGCTAAAAAGCATTTAAAACACTACCGTACCAATCCTCTTTCGAAGCAGTTCGAGAGGGAAATACAGAAACCATCCATCCATAATTAAGACATTCACCACTCTTGAGAATTATTCAACAAGAAGAACATTTTAAAGAAATTGGCATAAATTTTATAGCAATGATCTTTGCACATCTGCCTAACTAGTCGAGGAGAAAACTTAAATTCCCAAATCCGCACTTTATCTCATTTCAATACAAACTTTAAGGCAAATGAAAGATCTTACATTGCTTTGAGCAATAGAAGCTTACTGACAAAATTAATAACCTGACTTCATACGGATTCTGGCTATTACTGACGTCAAGAGAATACTCCAAAGGATGAACGCAAAAAATGCTTGGAGTAACTGTAGAGCAACTTCTATAAATTCTTAGACCACATTGTGTTTCTGTTTATAGCTAAAATAAATTATTTAAATTCGTATATTTAAATCTAAACAAATGGCGATGAAATTTTGAAAAATGTACTATGGAGAAAGTGTAGATGGTAGATGTCAAATAGTAGATTGATAAAGTATTTAAGATGTAGATAAAGGATGGCGGTGGTAGATGGACAAATAGTAGATGGTAGATGTAAATGGTGAATAGATAAAGCTAAATATCGGCTATCGAATGATGGCAAGAATATCGTCAAACACTGAAATACTAAACCGTGAGCTTGCAGAAAAATAAAACGTACCGAAACTTCCAATGGGATCATATACCATAAGTCAATGAAAAAATATTGAAAAATACATATAGTAATAAAAACTCAAATATTTTGACTTTTTTTCAAATGTGAATACCATATAAGAGTTCCGTGTGTTATTTTTTTCCTTTTATTAAATAGCATTTGTTTTTAGCACTGATGTTATTTTCCTGTTTGTGTAACTAGTAGTTTTTTTCCCTTAATTTTCAAGTGAGAAAAAACCCTTTAGGCGTGAAGCAAAAATTTCAGGCTTTGATTAGTACATTTATTTTCCAATGTTTTTTTTTTTACTTTTTAATTTAAAAGTGATACTGGCATATAAATATCAATTTATCAGAGTAGCCTACATAGATGTATTGTATAGAAGCACTAAAACATGGCAAGGAAATAGATCAGGGACTAAACGAAAAGCTAGTATTCCCCAAACGGAGAGGGATGAGGATATAAAAGGTTATATGAGGATAAAAGTTTCTTCTGTTATTATTTAGTTTCATTTCATTTTATTTATATTTAGAGCGACTATTAGTTTTTCATCTGCGACCTTGCTTCAAATAAAGTTAATTTAAAATGAAAGATGCCATTAGTCTTGATATTAATTTATCATTTATTATCTTTCTCATGGGAGAAACTGCACAATGCACCTTTTTTTTGTATTTATTCCATAGGCCAAGGGATTTATTGTGATAAATTCTCTGAATCATTCATACCCTCTGTTCCATCACCGGGAGGCTGCTGTTCTTTTTTAAGAGGTACAGGGGCTGCTTCCACAGCTTCTTTGCATCTTTGTATAACCATCTCTCCCAGTTTCTTCAAGTCTGTTATGTTTTTATCTTTCAGCTCAGCATCTTCAGCAACAATGCTTATCCTTTCAATTGGATCACAGTACTTTCGGAGACTCTTAATTAGCTTTCGGATCTGAAATTCCAAATAATAATTTTAGTTGGAGAAGACAGGCCACTGAAAAACAGCTAGGGGAAAACTAAAATGAGAAAATACTCAGACGATGTTGTACGGTTAAACGAGCATCCATGACAATCCGTGACACTTTTATTATTATTCATGGCACTACTACTACTACTAGCAGCTCACCACAGCACCAAGCCGCCTGAGGCCAAAACAGTTATACAGACTCCTCTTCCCTCCAAATCTATTTAAAGCCTCTTTTTAACCCTCCAAGGAAGTTCACATTTCCCTTAACGACATCCTCCCACCCCAACCGCGGCCGACTTGCTTTCCGTTTCGCCCTATACGGTTGGCCAAAAAGAAAAATCCATGGCAATATGTCATTCTTCATCAGCAAAACGTGTCCTATCCATCTCACCTTTCGCTCTAGCCCTAGTAAGCGGGATTGAACCACTGCTTTCGCACAGTCTACTGTTTGAAATACGGTCAGTCAGTCAGGTACTCAAAACAATCCGTAGGCAATTTCTCTGGAAAACATCTAGCAAATCTATTCATCAGACTTCTCGAAAAAATGTGAAATTCCTAAATCTTGTAGATAGGAAATCGGTAGTTTCACTTTATGCTTTTTATATATACCGAAATTGATGGCTGTTTTTACCAAGATTATACCTGCTCTTTTTGGGTGGGTGACTTGCTGTTTTGTATAATTATGCAAATTTAGCTTCAAGTTTTATTTTCGAACCATGAAATTAAAAAGACTTTGAAACACAAAATTATAAGAATTTGATTCTAAGCTATATCTTACTTTTAGTGACAACTAAAATAACTAATAATCAATAAAAATAACTAATAATAACGTAATTAAAACTCATCACAGCCTTAAACCACCTGAGATCAGACTGACGAACTCACACATTCCAACCTCCTTAACAAGTATGCTTTAGCTGCCCCAGAGAATGTCTCCAAAGATTATCTTTCCATTCCAGACAATCAGTTATAATCCAAATCCGGTTCCATATAATTTAACCCCGTTTAACTCAAGCTTCATTTAAATTAACCCCCCATATAGCCAAACCCCAATACAGTTCAACTCTCGTTCAACTCAACCCCTGCAAGAGGTTTGGTTCAATGGGGCTGAGTTGCAAGGGGTTTAGCTTAAACGGGGTTTAGTTGAATAAGGGTTGAGTCAATTATGTTGACTTATACGAGAGTTGAGTTCAAAACACACCTTCAATTGCACTAATATGAAGTTGAGTCGATCTTTTACCCTCTTGTTGGCTAATCAGCAACACTTTGAGAGGATCTTCATTCTCTGGTCCATTTTGAAGAAGTATTTACTTCAAAGGAAGTAGGGGGCATGATTAAAAAAAGACTAATTCAAAGACTGCACTAACATTATCCTATATAAAACATAGTAAAATGAAGCCACAATCTTCAGCTACATTGTGCAATAATTACGAAGATTTTGGAAAGCAAAAAACTTGATTTTGCGTCTTATGAAAAGCAGAGATATGCCTTTTCTTTTAGGGCCCAATGACATGTAAAAAAATATAGATTTTCAATAAAATTATTGTCTATTTGACAATAATTGTATCACTTTTAAGTAATAAAAGGGGCTTTGTTTTAAACTGTAACCAAACGTTTTGGGAGAAAGCATACTGTAAACTTTAAAGTCAAAACTTTAGAAAACTATACACATAAAACAAATATTAAAAACATTACACATTAAACAAAATTCAAAAAACTGTATAGTTCTTACGAATGCGTATTGTTTTTAGGTCACCGTGCCCTAAATAAAAAAGCATAGGTGAAATTTTTCTAGTATTACGAGATACTGACAGTAAGAATTCAAAACTTTTTCGAGGATAGTTTTTTCTTAAGCAAATAATTTTTTTACGAATCATACTGTCCAACCGTGCTTTCTTGGATGACACACGTCGTTGTAGACTTATACAGGTACTAGCAGACTTGTATGTAGTCTGCAAGTCTCTCTGCTAGTGGTATCGAACCAGAAGTTTTAGGGGAGAGCGGAGGAGCACTTGCCCCGGGTGACGAAACTTTAGGAGCACAAAACTTCAAATAAATAATCAAACCGTTATGAAATTGTATTTTTTATCAAAATAAAGTAGTGGGCGCAGATGGCAGTAAGTATAAGCAAATTGAATCCAAAATTTCCATTTTTCCCATATCTTCATATCTATTCCTGGATATTATATTAAGTAAATCTAATTTAATTGATTTTAATGTTTCTGTGATATTTTGTATTCAAATTTTCCAGATGTTAATCTAAGAAGTCAGATTTAATCAAACTGAAATTTTTTTAATTAATTAAATTTTGTTAAAATTTTCCCTGAAAATTTTTGGGAGACGGGAGGAGGGGGCTAATCAGGATTTTGCCCTGGGCATAGGATACCAAAATCGCCACTATATTGAACCGATTTCATATAGATCGTGCCCCCCCCTCTCTCTCTCTTCGACACGATAATATGATTAGATGCAATGGTAGCTATATTGCGGGCATCAAATAAACCATTATTAAAATGAGAACTGGAATAAAAGCGTGTCTTAACTAGAAAAGAGGCAGAATACCTAAGAAACTCAGACAGCCCCAACTGCCAAAAATTGTAAAAGTAGAGGTTGCAAATATTTTTTTCCAAACCAAATATATTTCCTTCACTACTTTATCAAAGTAGTTAGTTGTTAGCGATTCTACTTAAAACATCCATACAATTATTCGAACTAAACCTACCTCATTATCATTAAATCCTTTAATCTTTTCTTTAGCACTATCTTTTCCTGGCCTTCCTCTTTTCTTTGTTCCCTCTTCTTCTGAGTCTTCATCTTCACTCTCTTCGTCACGTCTTCTCTTCTTTTTTTTGGGTTCTGTTTCTCCGCCTTCAACTTCCGCTTCCTCTCTAGTCTTTCCACGCTGACGTGGGGGTAGATACAAATCTGCCATCTCTTTTTCTCGTTGCTCTTCTTCCAATTTTTTACGATAATTTTCAGGGATGATATCGTCCTACAGAGTTTGAAAAAAAGTCTAATAAATGTCATTAAAGACGTAGTGGTAGAGGTCAGAGCAAATCACGTCCATGACTAGGGGATATAGTTGGATGGTCTACGAGAGGTCTTTGAACACATATATGTAAGCAGGGCAACAAAGTGGTGGAGGTTGGTAAAGGGTTGGTGTAACTTTGTAACCAAACCAACCTCAGATATTCTAAAATTACAACTCATTTCCAGCAAATGTGTATAATATGGTTATCAGTCCTGCTATAATCGAGCGGTGACGTCTGCAAAACTACTATATGTCTATTCTTTACTTATTTTTTACTTTCGACTTATCTTAACAGAGAGAACAAAAGAAAAAGAAAGGGGGAAGGGGGAGGGATGAGGAAGGAAGAGAGGGAGAGAGAAGACAGAAGAAAGAGAGTGGGAAGGAAGAAAAAAATAGGGGGATACGCTGAACAAATATTAATTGACATCAATAAAAATAGGAGTGTCTACAAAAATCCAGCTTCATAAGAAAGAAAAAATCATAGAAGTATTTATAGAGCATGATTAAAGCAAGATTCATATTTCTGGTGGAATCTAAGATAACACTTTAGTATTTATACTGATCGCCCCTTCTTCGAAACCAACAAACCATGGATCCCTCCCAGTTTTCTTCAAAAGAGCTAAGTTTCTGACATATACTTATCTAAAATTCCACATCAGAATGGTTAGCACGATCAAAGCTACTCTTACCTAAAAAATACAATCTCAATTCGAATATTAAAACTTTAGTTTCAGAAATAAAAAGTCACTTAAAAACAACTTTCTTGATTAAAACCATAAGCAACAGCGAGAGTTGACAGAGGGATTCCTCAACTGTAAAATATAAAATATGGTATACGGTTTTTGCACAAAACTACTGATATAGGAAAACATACCCAGTCTTTAGTATCTTCATCTGTAGGCGGGGCCTTTGACACGGGTGTCGGCTCTTCCTCTTCTTCGTCTAGGGCACCAAAAGAGGCCACTTTGAATGCACTTAGCAGCTCGTCACCAGGCATAGCGGGGGCCTCATCTCTAGTTTCAGCACGACGAAGGATTTCATCGATGTCACACTTGAAAATAGGAACAAGTCAATATTTATGTTTGCTTTCAGTCTTATAAATAAATAAGTGAAGTTAATAAAATACTTTAATCATAAGAAGGCCAAGATTGAAGACATTGTTTCCCTATACTCAAGGCCTACCCTAAACCCAATATATAAGATAAGATTCATATATGATTACTGCCTAATTGATCCCTAAATGGCACGATAATTGTAAAGATTTTTTAGTGCATAAGAGCCAATTATGAAAGATTTTATCCCGTTAGAAGATAAAGAAAAGTCAGTATTTACGTTTGCTTTTACTCTTAAAATTAACAAAATACTTCAATCGTAAGAAGGCCAAGATTGAAAGCATTGTTTCTCTATACCCAAAGTATTCCGTATACCCAAGTCAGTATTTACATTAGCTTTGTCTTATGAAAGCAAAATTAACAAAATACTACAAGCTTAAGAAAATGTCTAAAAAAGCTCAAATTCCTTAACCCGAGGGCACAACTACAGAGAGTCAGGAAGAACAATTTTTCTTGTGATTGAAAGTGTTCATTCTTTTTACTGGCTTAAAATTTCAAACAGGAAAACCAATCAGAAGGAATCTAACTTTTATTTATTCCCACAGGTTTAAAAAAATTTGGGTTATTGGTCTCTCCACAATAATAAATAATAAAAATAGATCGCAAATGTAAAACAATGAAATTAAAGCAGATATTTTGCGCTCGGATTGGTCTCTCCTAGTTTTTTTGATTTTTGATTTTTTGCTTTGGTACAGCATTAAAAACCTGATGTACACTTTAACGAAGATCCATCAATATACGATATATTCAGACGCCAACTCAATTAACACACCTTCAAATTTTTGTCAATAGGAAACCATAGACTATATAGGGAACCAGGAAGATCATAAAATATTGACAAGGTAACTGGTAAGCCCCCCTTGCCCGCACCCCTGTGTAAATACCTGACCTTAATGGCTTGACAACAAGGATATTCCCAGAGAAAATGGTTCAATACCCTAAAATACCAAGAAACATGTTCTGTATTTTGTACACATAAGCAAATATTTGTACCAGGATATTGGCACATTAAGACCGAAATCTGCACTGTATCCTTTGTGTCAAGGTTCTGTGTTATTTTTTACAAAGAATTGTATAACTATATAACGGAGCATAACACTTACTGTTGGCTCCTCCTCTTTTTCTTCGTCATCTTTAAACAGCTCCTCGGCTCCAAACTTTAGAATAGCATTCAATTCCTCCTTGTTAAACGGTGTTGAGCTAACACTACTCCCCTGCTTCGCTCCGGGGCCACCACCTCCGAGCACCGTTCGGCCAGTAGTGTCCATCCTCTGAATAACTAAATGGTCTAGCACCATTTTCCTTTTTGCACGTTCAACGATATCTTCTTCCACAGAACTTTTCGTCACTAACCGGTATATCATCACCTGGAGAAGATCAACATTAAATAGTAGTAACATTTATAATCCCCTTATTTTCTTGATCTTTTTTTTAGTTAAGCTCACATGTAGAACTACCAAAAATATAAAAATCTTGTTTTTCTATTGTCTTTTAGAAATATAAATACTATAAAAATTGAACAAGTCAATACGAATAGATTAAAAAAAAAGTCACATTAAAAAACATTAATCACAATTTAATTAGTTTCTTTGTTTACCTATAGTGAGAGTAGTGAGCTCTTTCACATTGAAAAAAATAAAGGCATACAAAGAAAAGCTAAAGTGATATTATCATGGTAGGCTCAACTCTTAAGTCATAGAAAGTGTCACTAAAGGCAGTATTACTAAGATTATGTCGATTCTACCGAAAGTTAGGAAAGTAAGGAAAGCATAGCCGAAATCTGTTTGAATATTTTACTGCTTATAACATTCCCTGCTTCAAATATTATTTAAAAGTAACTATAAAATATCTTAATTTTTTACTTGATATGCGGCAACCAAAAATAACAGTACAAAACGTCAACATTGAAGCAGGAAAGCAAAACGTGCGTTTATTCTTGACTGGGACCATAATTACCATTTCATTAGTTTATGAGCCATTTAATTAGCCTGATATTCAATTAACTTGATATTCAACAAATCATGCCAACCTTGTAATAAGCAAGTTTATTTGAAATGATTCATAAATTCATGGACAATAAAAGAGTTTGGCACGCCCATTATGTCGTCTCGATTTAATTCAAGCAAAGAAAGTTCCATTTTCCTTTTTGAGCCATGCCTTTTTATTGTCAAAAATCTAGCATCAGTCAATATTTTCAATCTAGCATCAGTCAATAGCATCAGTCAATAGCTTCAGTCAATATTTCTTTCATAGATTATACCGTTTTCCTCCCCCGAATAATGCTTTTAGTCTTGGGGATAACTATTGAAAATGCTGATTGCCTAATCATATATGCTGATCCCAAATATGTCTAGCACGGCGGTTATAATATATTTGAAAAAAAAAAAAAAATTGAACATGCAGAGTTCTAGCAGCTGATTCTTCTTTAATTCGAATTAGGCACTTAAAATATATTTTCCCTAAATAGATGTTGTTATATGCGCTGAGGAGCTGCATTTCTGAACTTTGATAAAATTCAGGGAGTGTAATTAGACTATAGCTCTAAACAGTACTTTGTCAGAAAAAAAGAAAAAAAAGTTCCTTGATATTTTTTTTTACGAAGTCTAAGACAATCCCGTAATATGGTCGTTCATCCTTTACGCTCAAATACAAACCACAGCAAATTCAAATTCTTGAACATAGCTAGGGGAACAGTAACTGTATCCACCCCTTTTCATTCCATGCCTCGCTTATGCATAAAAGTTTGTAAAACACACAGAAGAAAAAGTAAATTGGCAATGGAGGAAAAGACGGATCTGGGTAGTTAGTCTACTCCACGAAGAACTTCTTTACCCCCCCCCCCTCCCCCTCTCACATTAAAGCTTTTGTCGGGCCAAGGTCTTGTCAAAACATTTCCTTAATAAACCAAATGCTGCAGGTACCAGAAGCAAGTTTTCATGCAAATCAACTATTTTGACGAGTCCCCCCCCCCAATATATTCCGGTACACCTATCTATTCTGCCGCAAGATCTAATCTCATTACATGGCAAGTTTATTCTCCATAAAAACAATCAATGTCTTATTCTACATATATAGTAGCACCTTGCTTAAGAGACACGTTTAGGTCAGGGCTGCCGCTTCTAAGGAATTTCTACAAGATCTTGAATTTTCGTGTTGAGCTTGGGGTTTTGGAAAAAGTTTATATATTAAACCTTGCTCTCAAAAAATATATAAAGCATATTTATATCATTATTTAACATCTTGGGATTTTTGTTTCAAGTTCTCAGGGATATACCTTGTTTAGCTGAGAAAGTTTAATATTTCTAAAATTACCTGATTTTTCTGTCCGATACGGTGAGCTCTGGCCTGAGCTTGGAGATCATTCTGTGGATTCCAATCTGAATCGAATATAATTACTGTGTCTGCAGTAGCCAAATTTATCCCAAGGCCACCAGCGCGTGTTGATAAAAGAAAGCAGAAGTCCTGTAAAGAAGTCAAAGCAATTACAATTTTTTTTTTTTTAAAGGCATAAAATAAAATGAGGATAGGTATTAAAAAGTATTTATGAAGATAAAAAGCAGATGTTTGCAATTAAGCAGGCGGATGGAAAATCTTCAACCCCATACTTCCTCTCCGACATCGTTGAGATTTTGCGAATTTCACAAAAAAATTATATATTCTCTACATAGGTCGGAGGTTCTTGCACTTATTTCGAATATGCAGCCGCTTTTCCAAAAATAAACATATGTGAACTTCCCAGCAAAGAGTATAATCAATAGAATACGAAAAGTGCCCGTATCTCAAGAGGAAAAAAGCATGACAGCAATGTGGTAGGATATTTAAAAACATTTTAGCCTATGGTGTCCCAAAAAAACATTCCAAGACAATCATTGCCCTTTGACATACATAAAACGTTAAGCACCAGTCGACAAAATTCAGAACTGGTAAGATTTTTAATAAAGACAGAGAAAAAACATCTACCTATGAGTAATTGGCAATGTCAGTAACTCTCAGCCATTCACTTCCCCCTCTAAAACCATCGAGAAACGTAAAAAACGGTACATGATGCCTAGCGAGTGTCTCTGTTAATAGATTCCCGCATCCTTGTAAAAGAGTATACAGTATACAAGGAAAATATAAAAGGAGAGTATACAATAGAGAGCTACGGTGTTATATCTTCTTTTTCGTGTGCTGATCGTCCAACAGCCTCTTTGGTTAAACAGCATGTTTGCTCTATCATTAACAGATGTAGAGTTCAATCAAATAATTATATGCAGCAACAGGTCGCCACTAGGAATCCCTCCTGTTGCCAAATCCTACTTTTTTTCAAGGGGGGGGGTGGATCACCGTTTATGATTTTTCATTTGATTTCAACACAAAGGTTTTTAACAAGAACAACATGTGATACCGACACGTGCAGAAAAGGCTTTATACGTGATTCTACGGTGAATACTTTCTTTGAACACACTAAGCAAAGAAAGAAAGACAGAAGACAATTGGATTTATTATGACATATGGATTTGTACATGACCAGGCAGACAAAAGAAACATTTGGCCTAAAAGTTATCTGCACATATGGACCAAAAGATAGCAATAAAATAACGGTAAAAATAATGTTTTCTGCGGAGTAGAAGGATCGACACCTTTTAAAATAGGTAGTATTTGATTAAAGGGTAAGTAGAAATTCCCACGCTACCTCTTACCGTAAAAAAAGATAAATGTTGGCTTCAAAACGGAATTGGAATACGGAAGAAAACCGGAAAAGATTTCCCATTTAAAAAATTTATTTAAAAAATATTGCTATTTTAAAAATATTGACATTAACAAAAAAAGGTATCCGAAGTGGAATCAAAACCAAAGGTATGCCTTAGCTAAGTTTGGACTTACTATTGCCAATAGAATATACTTTCTTCACTGGATATTGTCTCCTCTCGAATAATGAAACGAAAATTTAAAACGGGTAAAACACTTATTAGGACAAAAGACTTTGGAACAAAATATAAAAGTACAAATAGACACACGACTACTTCGACTTCACATCCGAAAGTCTTTTTCAAACGTAAAAAAAAGGAGAACAATAATTAATTAACACATATTTAAAAATGAGATAAAAAGATGAGAAAACACATAGACGCTATTCAAAGGAAATGAAAAAACAAAAGCTGCAGTTATGTTTATCCTATGTAAGTTCCTTTCGCTATTAACTTTTCTTTGTACAGTGTTTTTGTATTTTTCTCACCTTTTTATGTTATTTTCTAATATCATTCCATTTGTCTAATCTAGTCTTTTTCTCATTTTTTTTATCATCGATTGAGGTTTCTAGGTAAGAAGCCAAAATGTTATTTTAGTTTCGTATCAAACATTCCTTTTGCTTTTTTTAAAATTTAATGCCTTTAATAAAATTTTCAACCGTTTTTATGTTTTCATTTCGTCTTGAGCATAAGCAGATGGTGTGCTCTAAGAACTTTATTCTCGAAAGAATTAACATACACTTAACTTAAAATGCAACAATAATGACGAAGCACACACCGCCTTTCCATCATACAAACAACAAAACCATGACTTGAACTTCCTTGAAGTAATGACTCTGGGACTGTTTTAATTTTAATGATCGCTTTTTACAGTAATTCTTGTTTTATTTTTATATAAGCTTTGCTGAGGACGGCCCTTGGATATAGAGCTGGAATAGTCCTATAAAGTTTAGAAAAATGTCACTGTCTTATATTAAACCCCCATTGTTTTACCTTGTTTGCATAAAATGCACCAGGAAGGGGTATACCTGAAGGTAAAAGGTAAAGAATACGGCATTAGACTTTACAGTCCCTACCAGTGGTACTGATCTCTGTTTCATGGCCCTTCAGCCAGGTAGTGCAACAAGGGACTGAGGGCCAGTCATCCTGTGCCTTCACATACTATCCCAGTTTACCTTCCCTAGATTTCTTCAGGTACCTATTTAGAGATGGATCGACCCTGGCTTTGCTTACACAGTCAGGCCACTGACCTCCGTTGCAAGCAAAATAACTAGCGATACCAGTTTTCGAGCCACTCTCCTCACGGACAAAGGATTCTAAGTGTAACGTGCTAACCACTCGCCACCAGCTGCAACTTGGACATCTACTTACAGTGAATTCGCAGATAAGAATTTTTTTTCAGTGTTGCTGCTAGCAAGTTTCACGAGAAAGGTAATCTTAACGAGCTACACAACTATGAGTAGCTGTAATTTAGTATATTTATGGTTGTCTCTACCATATGGAATTGATGGACTGGAAAAAAGGGAGGAAAAGAGGGTCAAGTTACCTGAGAGCCATCAGCATTGAAATGATCCATCGCCCTTTTCCTTAAATCACCTTTGATACCACCATCTAGCCTTTGAAAGGGGAAATGACGTAGCTGCAAATATTCTGCCAACATGTCTAACATCCGTACCATCTGACTAAAAATGAGAACGCGATGGCCAGTTTCTTTCAGTCGAATCAACAACTTATCTAATAGCACCAATTTCCCGGATCCTCGAATTAATTGCTAAAAATGAAAATAGGAGAAATAAACTTTAAAAAAAAGAAGAAGACAAAAACAGACGACTCACGTTCGACGTATTTTAATAAAGAGTCGTTTTTCTTATTTACAAGATATTTTCCACAACTGACTAATTAAAAAATTCTAGGAAAAAATTTCGACGAAAAAAAAAACTCGGAAATGTCTTCCTACATGGTAAGATTCTATTTTGCTGTTTTGAGCGGAAAAGACGCACACGACTTTAGAATTTTCAATTTTTATAACTTAGAAATATCAAGGAGGCAATCAATCTTATTCTTAAATAGACAGCCATAATGACCCAGAGACGACCCAAAAAATTTCTAACAAAGCAAGATTTACTAATGACAGATGACAGATGACATCATTAAAACACCTATTACTAAAATTTTGATTTCTTTTAATTCGTCTTCTATACTTAGCACGTATTGCTCAAAAGTAATCTGGATTGAAATTTTGAATTTTTCAAAATGACAATGAATACAGAGTAATGTTTTATAATCTAATAACAATATTGATTGGGTTAGGTTTTATGTGTTGGGGGGGGGGGCATAAAAGTACGACAATAGCTTATACACATGATGCATTTTAAGAGTAAAAATATTGATTGGGTATCAGTAAATACAGAATTAAGTTGGTTTTAAACAGAAGTAGTTTATTTTGAGATCGCCTTTTATAAGCGTGTCATCATTTTTTCTTCCTCTGAAGATAAAAAATCTTCTTGGGAAATTTTTAAAATTTCGAGAGGATGATGACTACAGCACTTAATGGATGACAGAGAACAAAAAATACAGTTTGAATTAGATAATATAGCTTGAATAATTTTGGTTCAGCACAGCAGAGAACTCCCGATAATAACTAAAAACTTTTACAATATTACTGGATAAAAAGACGGGAAAATAAAGCGTTTTCTCCAAATTGTCCACTTTATTCCTTGCGCACATTAGTCCTTAATTTGCCGATTCTTCTATGAGAAGAACCAATGAACATACAACTATGATTGCCACGCCGTAAGTGCTTACTTAAAAGACATGACAAGGTAAACATAGGTCCAGTCTAGAATTGTAACTGGTAAGATTGATCACTATAAAATTGGTTATTTTACGTATTTTACCGTAATTTTCAGACCCCCGTAAAATTGGCATTTTACTTATTTTACGTAATATACATATTTAACCGGTATTTTACATATTTTGCTGACGTATTTTACGACGCCTTGCAATTTTCAGAGCATAAAAGCTCGAAGAGGCTGGCAGACAAAGGATTGAATATGATTTTGTTTTGTGTATAGCTATTCACCGGTTTAAAAGGCCGTCTGTCTGACTTAGGTCTCTTGTTATCAGAACGTTAAAATTTATTATATTACAGGTAATTATAATTTTGAAATGGTGGAATTTTAGCCGAAATAAAATTGCATTAGTTCTGTGAACTGTTAAAGAGAGAAAGGGCTACAAGCTGGACTGACATATGACAAAAAAAACTAAATAGCCGAGACAAATGAGGGTAATATCAGCCAGCAAAAAAAAGATATGAAAATGATAGAGACAGATATTTCGCCAGGGACTTCCGCCCAACCGTCTTCAGTGCTAAAAAAAGAAAGAACCTTAACCTTTTAAATTAGCTCTAACTGAGCAGAAGAAAGACCGAATCAAACAAACCAGAAAACCAAGCCGGAATAAATGAAAGACTATTCACCAATTACATTGGGCACTTAGCTTGTACACAGATTTAATTTCCATTAAATGTTTGGTGAGATGATCTTAATTTAAACTGAAGAAAAATGTTATTTGTCTCCTTTAATTTTAAGTAAAAGTACAGTGGGTTTACAGGAGTATCTCTATTTAAAGCAAGGTCTCTATTTATGGATTTTTTCTAGTTTCAATTACCTTCCTAAAAGAATGTGGGAAGCCATTTGCTTCAAATATTAAAGTTGCTTCATCAACTACATGATCGGGAATTTTAACAATGTGGAGTGCCAAAGCAGAATCAATATCCTGATTTTTATTTTAAACTTCACATCTCAGAGAAATCTTGTATTCATGTCGTCTTTGCCCCAATAGTCGGCGTTTACCCCCCCCCCCCGGGAACAATTTCCCCCTATTTTCCCCTTGGATAATTCCTGATTTCCATTAGAAGGGAAATTAAAATTTCTACTCTCCTGTATAAGCCAGGGGTAATCGTATTGCATTACCTATAGCAAAGACCCATAAGGGTTCAATGTATTAATATTTGTTCATTTATATTTTCCCAGAGGCACTTCATGTGGAAGGGTGGTCGAATAAGCAATAGAGGGGGCTCCAGTGCCCTTTTCTAAGTCTTAGACATCAATTCTAAGATTCTTTTAACCAATTGATACCGAATAAGTTGTTACTGACTACAGTGTCTAAAAGAAATTCGTATTCTAATTTAACGGTCCTTGTGTTTCAGCAGTTGTTTTGTAAGAATCTTCAGATAAATACAGAATTAGCTATAAGGGAGAGATGATGGGAGGGTGAAGGTAGAAATTGATACATAATCCTCGAGGCCGTATCCAGAACTTTCTTGGGGGGGGGGGCTTTGGAACAGGCACTGTCACCTGAATCAGAATCTAAGTCTGAAGGAGAGGAGCTACATTTTCAAGCGAATCTTGTTGAAGACAGACTTAATGACTGTGAAAGTGACTGAATGTTCCGCTACTATGATACAGTGATTAGTTAATCAAAATTATCAAAGTATTACAAACCTCTTTTTTACTTGTATGCAGTACTTTTATAAATAAATGAAAAATAACATGTATATTATATGAGGAATGTGGCTGAATGGCTATTTAAATAAACAAAAATTTACTAATACGATTTTACTCCCAAATGATAGTAAATTTAATTTTTTATTACAAAATAAATGTTCAAAATCAGGCACTGTCCAATTGCTTAGGTATTACCCTAGGCAGAAGATTACCAATGGGTTGGACTAGACAGTTAATTAAATTGATTAAACTCTCAATGAAGGGGCATTACCTTTTCTAAGGGCATGAGAGTCAGAATCCTTGCAACATTTCATTTAAACCTGTAAGTTGTACATAAAAAGAAATGCTTAACTGGTCTTGTAGTTGCGAAGCAACTCTAAAACACCAATTTTGCCCTCTTTTTCCTTGGAAGCACCTTATTTTACCAATTTTACCTTATTTTACCAATTTTACTAACCAAGCTTTTATTTTACGTTAATTTTACAACACTAGTCCAACCCCCCTGAAAGATGAATCGAGGGCATATAAATGCATTTACGGGGAATCTTCCCCCTCTGAATGCCAGTATGATGGAAAGATAATAACCTTATTAATCAGATAACGATCTTTTGACATTCATAACTAACAAAACAGCCATCTTTTTACCGCACTGTTCATTCGAAAAAATATATATAGCCTAGCTTTTACACACTGAAGAACGTGCCGGTTTTGGTATGTTTACAACAGTCATACACTCAGTGTATGACTGTTATACAGGTTATCCCAATAAACTAACTTGCCACCTTGCCCCTGTATAACGAAGTGTTTTGTCTCTACCCTTCAAAAGAAATGCTCAGTATCAGTGCAACAGACAACTCTATAGTTCTAAGGGATGAACTCTACCCAGTGTCAGGAGGGGCCAAGGACATTACCATAACATGATTTGGGATTTCTGAAACGAGTTCCATAATTAACAGTATACTGGTGATCAGCAGTATCTTGCTGAGAGCCTGGTGAGCAGCTTTTGTACTAGGATTCTTGCGGGATATTTGAACCACAGCTGAATGGTTTTCGTAGTCTAATAAAAAAAAACTGATATTCTTTTACATTATTATTATAATAATAAAGGTTTAGAAAAGAAAAACCAAACCGCAAGTACCATAATTGTAAAAGCAATGAAAAAACCTTTGAAACGGCAAATCAGCAACAGAGTAAAAATTAAACATAACATTTAATTTTCACTAAAGTTAGTATTTAGGGATTTTTAAGGTAGCTGATTGCAAATTTGAGGCTAATGTTGCAATACAAGTCCAAAATAACACGCATTAAGTAATTATTTAACAAATAGCTTTTAATTTTTACCGATTAATATTAATGCACAGTGATAGGAAGACCTTTGTCGACAAGAAAGCCAGCGATCTTGAAGATGCCTCAAGAAAAGGAGACACCTGCTCCCTGTACAAACACCTCCGCGAGCTGACGGAAGGGAAGACTTCCATCGTGAGCCGTGTTTTGTCTGCTGACGGAAGCATGCCGGATGACGATGCAGGCCAACTCTCTGCCTGGAGCAGTCACTTCTCAACACTTCTGAATGCCGAGGCAGTTGCTCATCCCGACCCTGGTCTGATTCAAGCAGCAATGACCACACCCGAGGCTTCTTCCGACCTCGTATCGCAACCATTTACCACCTATGAGATCCAAAATGCTGTAAAACGGTTAAATAATAATTGAGCCCCCGGCGTCTGTGGTATTTCTGAAGAACTCCTCAAGTACGGGGGTGCAGCGATGATTCTGTGGCTCCAGCTAATCTTCTCAGCTGTATGGACGACGGAAAGCATACCAAATGACTGGCATGCTGGCATCATATTGCCGCTCTGGAAATGTAAGGGCAGCCGTCAAATCTGTTCCAACGATCATGGGATCACACTTCTCGCCGTTCCTGGTAAACTTTTCACTATGTCACTCCTGGATAGGTGTTCCACCTTTTTGCGTAGAAACAGAAGAGCCCAGCAAGCCAGATTCACGCCTGGTAGGTTGGCGAACGAGCAAATTTTTACTATGCGCCAGTTGATCGAGAAGACGCGAGAGTTCCACCGAAAAGCATGAATCGCATTCGTGAACTTTAAGGCTGCCTTTGATTCTGTTGATCGCCGTTCACTTTGGCTGATACTAAGAACTACGGGTATACCCAAGAAATATTGCTCACTTTTTGAAAAGCTGTACGATGATATGGAAAGCTGCGTGTAAGCCAACGGAGGACACAGTTCCACATTCGCGGTGAAGACTGGCGTCCGGCAAGGTTGCTCCGCTACTCCTGAGCTTTTTAACTTCGTCTTAAACCATGTTATAACCAGCATAATGAGTCGCCTTCAGTTCGGATACCGGCTACTTTCTAAAGTTGACTTTGCCGACGACATAGCGCTAGTTGCGAGCACCGTCAAACAGATCACCAAAGCTCTCCAGGTGCTCTCAGAAGAAGCCTCGAAAGTTGGACTGAAGATCAACTGGCAGAAAACCAAAGTTACGCTCCTTGAGCCCCCCACGTCCCGTTCTACTGTAAAGGAAGTCAACATCGGAAGCAACCGAGTAGATGTGGTTGAAGACTGCACTTACCTGGGATCTATTCTGTCGAATGATGGCTTGATCACAAAAGAGCTTACATCTCGAATTAACAAAGCTTCACCGCTTGTTGGGAGGCTTAGTAGCATCTGGCAAAAGCCAAACATAAGCCGCTTTACCAAAATGCGCATTTACAATGCGTCAGTCAGCACCGTCCTGCTGTATGGAACGGAGACGTGGCCAGCAGCAAAATCTATCCTCAGCACCGTCGATGTCGCTCAGACAAAACATCTCAGAAGAATCGAAAGACTTCACTGGACTGACTTCGTTAGCAACCAGACTCTCCTGTCACGTGCGGCTCAAACTCCTTTCTCGACGCAGCTCGCCCAGCTTACTGTTCGGTGGTACGGCCACCTCCTTCGCATGCCACGCGACGTCCCACCACGGGTCGCATTCAACTTCGACCCCACCCTACACGGATGGAAGCGACCCAGAGGACGCCCACCCACTAGGTGGAAAGAAAAAGCCAATGAATTCCTCACCCAAGCCCACATCCTGGTGAAAGAAGCTGCGATCCTGGCAAGCGACAGGTCAACCTGGAGGCACCTAGTCTCATCGTTCTCTACGCCGAACCCTCGGCAGGAGCCTTGAGAGAGAGAGTCAGATTAATATTAATGATATATAAGAATGTGATTATAAATCCGAGGCTACTAATTCAAAAAAAGAAGTCCAAAATCATATTGAATACGTATTTCAAAAGTTATGTTCCAGCAAAAATTGTATTTTTTAGGACAAAATTCATAGTCCCAGGCTGTTAAAAAAGCCTTAAGCGCCACTAGTCAACCATGTACCTAGATTTTCTCCCTAAGAGTTTTTTCTGTTATCTCGATCTCGTAGTTTCAAAGTAAGGAAGTTTTGTTGCACTAAAAGCCCTAGGGCCACGGCAACACGAAACAAAAAGCAAATTCTCTTTTGAATAACTATCATTACATAAACATAACCATCACATAGCACAAAGAAAATTATCAAATCTCAAAACAAAGAGATAACACAAATTACAAAAATGTACTTCTGTGCTCCATTGCCAACCTGAGATATCGTCCTAAATTTTTTATACTTGGCAAAACGATCATCTCTCATTAAATTCACTAGCCATTTCTCATCAAACTCAGATTTTCCATATACTTCATCTCTCAACCCTCTCAATTCTACACCCTTATACATCAGACGACCCGCACCCTCGTCCATATTTCCACATATCTGGCAAAAGTAAGGACCATCTTCCCCTCTCCTCCTCCCTAAATACTTCCTTCTTACACCAAGTGGTAAACTATTCCCCCTCAATTCAATTATATGCTTCAATTCCACTTTTTTTTTAAATTCACCTTAAACAAAACCCATTCACCCCATGTCTCTTTTATCGATGCGTAAAGGCACTTAATATTTAACTCTAACTCTACCTTGAGTTGCTCTTGAGATGAAAGCCTTGCTTCTTCAATATCTGGTGGTTGAATCAAATACGCATGATTACAACATTTTTTTAGTTCCATAACAGTGTTCATAAGTGAGGAGACGGCTCCTCTGGAACCTTTCTTAAGGGCTGTATAGTTCTTTGTCAAAATCCACTTATAAATTTGTTTCTGTTGCTGAGTCATTTCAACCCTTAAAATTTGTTCTACTTTTGACGGTAAGGACTTTTCAACGTCTTTTTTAACACGGCGAAGAATAAACGGTTCCAACTGTTTGTGGAGTTTTGAATACCCTCTACTCTGGGCATCGCCGTGCTGGGCTTCAAAATCCGGCCAATAATCAAATTTCTCAGGCATGATGAAGTGAAGCAGACACCAAAGCTCTTTCAAGCTATTTTGGAGAGGGGTACCTGAAAATATATCCAACCTTATTAACGTATCCACTACCCGAACAGTACAATACACTAATTTTAAATCCTTAAACTTTTACAACTTAGATAAAATCTTGAATTTAAACGTCTATTTACAGTTTTATGTCAGACCTTTCTATCTCCTGACAGAAAAGTGTCAACCAAGAAAAAAGTTCCTATTCTTTCTTCCTATTTTTCAAAAGCTCATTAATAGCCAGACAGTACCATCTTCTTATGGAGGAACCAAGAAAACTGGAGTCTGAACTTCGGCAACATATGCCATTATACTGTTCAAAACATTATTAAGACAAGCCAGAGATACATGCTCTGTTATATTTTTAGCGAAATAGATTATAACCCACAATTGGCTAAATTCCTCTGACACTATCCGTTTAGCAACAGTAAGGGATACTTGAGCCTGGTGTTGATCCTTTCAACAGAACACCGAACTGCTTCACATCTTGTGATTTGGATAGCTGTTAAAAAACAAACTACATTAGTGTCCCAAAAGACTTTCCAAATCCATTTCTATAAGAAAATAATTCTTTTTTTCGCCAATAGAACTAGCCATTACTAGGTTTAAGCAATATCCAAGACGTATTACTGGGTCTTATATAATAACAATCGTTTGCAATGGATCCAAGTTAAATTACTTGGGAATAAATTCAAATTAATTTAAAGACCGTACTGCCTTCCACTATAAACACAAAGCAATGGCAAAGAAGAAGGAAAAATGACTATATTATCCAAGACAGTGACAAACTATATTTCCGAAAATGTACAGGACAATCCAAAAGGCGTTACTAGAACAACCACTGTTGCATCCCAGAAATTCGAATTCGTATCAAACAAACCCATTTTATTAGATTTTCTGATGAAAAAGAATTTAAGGACCCATTCCCGCTCCACAAAAGATATAAAGGACATGAAAGTTGAAGAAGTACAATTAAAAGACTTACACTTACTTTCCAATAAGTCTAGCTGAGATTCATAAATATCCCTTGTAGGTATTTTCGGTAGACAAAATATTTCTGATAGAGAAGAATTGAGGCATCCCTTCCTTCAGTTCCTTTCCTCTGCAATGGTTGAGTTGGGTCTTTACTTCTCAACAATATTGGTCACAATCCGATTATGCCTTATTGTACAGGTCCAGGTGACAAAAATCCATATATCCTCTAACTACCCCCCCCCAACATCCGCAACAGAGATCGGATTGTGTCCGAACAGCCCAGAGCCACAATTAAGACGCTAGCTTGTACTTCCTATCATGTTTGGTTGAGATATGACGACCCCCTCCTGATAGATGTGCAAATGACAGAATATGATATAAAATGTGCATGACAAGCGTCATCAGCGGGCAGAATAATAAAACATAGGAGAATTTAAAATATTGGAATAACAATTTTTTAAATATTGAGCCTGTCCTTTACTTTTATGAAGAAATAGAATTCACTGTATCATGCTGAAGCTGATTTCATCACACTTCCTAAATACTTTACTTTGTACTGTAGCATTTCAAATCTTTAATGGTGCGTGTCAATTTAAGAAAATGGCCGTTTATAGTCAGAATACTAAAAGAGTATTCTGAGTTTTAGAAAACATACATTCCACTGTCTCTTTGTTTCTTGGTTTTGGGTTATTCTGTCTTGAGTTACTTTTATTTTCCGGACTTGAGCAACTTTAACACTAAGCCTTCTATTCTTTATTCAACAAACTAGTCCAAGGGCCTTTCGAACGACAAAAATAAAAAGGACGCAGTGTATACTCTTTTGAGGACTAGAGAAAAAAATCTTGCCTCCTTTCCCCAAAACCAAAAAAAAATTAAGTTTCAATTCGGCCTCCAGCTGTGAGACGAAACTCTTAAGATGATCATAAGCCAACTGGATTATGATTACAAAACTATTTCTATTTGCTCCAGCTACATGTTGTACAATCTCACACGGCTGAGTAGGTGTTACGGGCACTTATCAATTATACAAAGTAAGATTTAAAAATGAGGAGACGGAACTTACCAGTTATGAGCAGCCTGAAATTGCTATGAAAATCCTTTAAAGTTTTGTACAAGAGGGAATCGTCATTTTTGAGCCTGTGGGCTTCGTCAATAGCTAAAACAGCCCAATGAACAGCGCCAAGAACCAGCTTATCTTTCAATAAAATCTCATATGTTGTCAAAACGGCATTGAATTTAAGACGCTTGTTAGGGAAACACCATTCGTATTCGCGAATCTGTAAAAAAAAACAACAATGAAACGAAATGGTAGCAAATATATATGTAGAAAAATAAAATACAGTATGACCAATACAAAGCGTTTCTTTACCAGTCTGAAGCCCTGCCTTTTTTAAGCTTTTGAAAATATCTCTATAAAAATTATAGAAGTTCTACAGGAGTCTGCACCTAAGGTCGACAGTGAAATATTTAGACTATCTAATAACTCTTAGTGAGTTGAATTTGAGTTTACATTGTTTTGCCTCTTGCAGCCTGATTTTGAACATAAATTGACGTTCCATTTGCACTCTGTGCAAATTTGCTATTATTTTTTTTAATTCTTCCACCATCTCTTTAGTTTCATAGGTGCTGAGGTAGTATAAAAAGAAAAAGTATAAATGGACAGTATAAATTTAGAATGTACTACTACTTCCAAAAACTCACCGCAGCACCAAACCATCTGAGGCCAACACAGCTACGCACGCTCCTCCTCCATCCTAATCTATTCAAAGCCTCCCCCTTTACACCCTCCCAGGAAGTTCCCATTTCCCATAAATCTTTCTTTACGACATGCCCCCACCCCAACCACGCATAACTTGCTTTCCGTTTAGCCTAAGACGGTGGCCGAAAAGGACAATCTTCGGCAATCTGTCATTCTTCATTCGGAGAACATACCCTAGCCATCTCAACATTTCTCTCATTAATGCCCTAGAAAGCCAGATTGAACCACATAAATTTAGAATCACATCTAAATAACTAGCTACTAATTGTTGAGGCACCATTAAGCAACCTAAAACTGAAGAAACATCATCCAATTCCACTCCCTTCTAAAGCTTACGATTTGGATCCCTCCTTAGAATCAAGCCAAATATTCAATTTTTATTTTTAATCTATTCCCAGCTTCGTCTGGATCCTCTTGGCCTTTTCTTGACATTAAATAAAAAAACAAGTTTTTTTTTAAATGAAAGTAAGGAACGACGTAAAACTTAAAACGAACAGAAATAATTCCGTATATGAGAGGGGCTGTCCCCTACTCAACGTCTCGCTCTTTACGCTAAAGTTTTTTATTGTTTTAAAAAAATAAGAGTTGTGAGGAAGTCAAACTTTAGCTTAAAGAGTGAGACGTTGAGGAGGGGACAGCCCCTTTCATATACGGAGTAATTTCTTTTCGTTTTAAGTTTTAACGTCGGTCCTTACTTTCATTTAAAAAAAACTTGTTTTTTTATTTAATTTTTGAACGTTTTTGAATTAATGAAGGTTTTGATTTTGGCTCACCATACATGAATAATTAAAACATAATTTGCATGTTAATTTTACTTTTATTTGGTTAAATGGCTTTCTCGAAACTTGTTTAATTTTATTTACGAACGTTTTTATTAGTAATAAATATACGTAACTTACAAATTAACTTCCGTAACGAACTTTTATATTCATAGGTTTTATTACGTACATTAGGGGTTTCGCCCCCTAGTCAATACCTTGCTCTTTGAGCTAAAGTTCGAATTTTGTTCCAATTCTTTAAAAATGACCCCTTATTTACAAAAGCCCTTAATTAGAACAAATATTTCTTATGAAAGTGCTAAAAAATCTTTGGCTTGAAGAGCGAGGTATTGACTAGGGGGTGAAGCCAATCATATACGTAATATTTTCTGTTCCTTTTAAGTTTTGATTCTTTCCGAGCTCCTTACTTTCAGTTGAAAAACTTGTTTTTTTTATTATTTAATTTCTGATCTTTTTCTTTAATAATGCTGAGAAATCCGGCGTCCCCTTCATAGCAATGTCTCTTCCCCCCTGAAAACTTCCTTTATGGAAAGATCCTCCCATATAACCCCCGACCCCCCCCCCCCCACCTACCAGAAAAAATCCCCCTGAAAAAGTCTATATGCTTCCCAATAACCAATACTATATGTTAACATTGGGTAAAGTTCATAACTTTCAGCCCTCCCCCGGGGCCTTCGGGGGATTAAGTCATCCTAAAAGACATAGTTATCATATTTTCGACCATGCTGAGCAAAATGGCTATCTCAAAATTTTAATCAGATGACTTTGGGAAAAAAATGAGCGTGGGAGGGGGCCTAGTTGCCCTCCATTTTTTTGGTCACATAAAAAGGGCACTAGAACTTTTAATTTCCGTTCCAATGAGCGCTGAATATGATGGTGTGATTTTCATTAAGGTTCTATAACTTTTAGGGGGTCTTTCCTCCTTTTTTCTAAAATCAGCCAAATTTTCTGAGGCAAGTAACTTTTGATGGGTAAGGCTAAACTTGATGAAAATTATATATTTCAAATCATCATTAAAGTTTAATTCCTTTGATGTTTCAATTGGTATCAAAATTCCGTTTTTTAGAGTTTCGGTTACCATTGAGCCGGGTCGCTCCTTACTTACAGTTCGTTACCACGAACTGTTTGATTTGTTTTCGCTGCATTGAAATGCGAATTCAGCCTATTTGGGCTTGTGATAGTCATTTCTGAGAGACAAATAGGGAGGCATACCGAAAATAACTAAGTCTCAAGTTAGCCCACCCAATAGGATGGGAGTTCAGTAAGTTATCTGTGAATCGATTCATTTTTATCTCCAATATATAGCTTTTCATCCAAGATCTTAAGTAGGTCTAGATTGTTGTTTCTCTTCTTAAATAAATAAATAATAATAAATAAATAAATAATACATTGTGCCAAGCCTATGACACATAGGGAGGCATACCGAAAATAACAAAGTCTCAAATTAGCCAACCCAATCGGATGGGAGTTCAGCAAGTTATTTGTGAATCGATCCAAGATTTTAAGTAGGTCTAGACTCTTGTTTCTCTTCTTTGTTTTTCTTAATTTTCTCTGACCTTCTTGCAACATATTTAACAAACTATTCAAAAACTGGAGTTATAACATCGGTAGAAATACTTACAATTTCTCTAGACTGCATGTCACCGATATACGTCACAACATTGATATCTGGTGCCCAAAGACCAAATTCCTTCTGCCAAGCGGCCATAGTTGAAAGAGGAACAACTAATAAAAATGGGCCATAAAGTTCATATGTATGGAACAGGTAAGACATGAAACAAATGGTTTGGATTGTTTTTCCTAAGCCCATTTCATCAGCCAGGATGGCAGAGTTCTCTTTGCACCAAGTGTGAACAAGCCAGTTTAAGCCATCCAATTGATAATCTCGTAGTATAAGCGACTATAAGAAGAGAAAAAGTGCATTTAGTTCTAAGCAACAAAACAGTCCTGACCGTAGGGATGCATGGGTTCGAATCTTAGTGGGATTATCAAACTAAAAGCCCACAAAACACGACATATTTCTGCCTGCCGTTTTCCAGTTTCCTTGATCCTAGCTATCTAACAAAAGATATCAAAACCCGTCTTTTTTCTTTGGTTTCGGTTGCAATAACGTCTATACACTGACAAAAAACATGATCATTAATTAGGCCCATAATTCTTAAAAATTCTCGAGGGGTTTTCAGGCGATTTTAAAGTAGAATTGTCCCCTTTCTCCATCTTGTGTGTAAGTATGGATTGAGCTTATGTTTTTCCTGTAGAACTAAAGGGAAAATAGTCTGACGATCTCCTATCCTTCAGGAATTTTACATTCCTTATTACAATTAAGTTCAATATAATCTTGATTTATCTTGAAAATTAATGCTAATGTAAGAACCATTATACATCTTTTAGCATATAAAATGAATTAAGTTAGCCTCCACACCAAATTTTATTTAATAAAAGGGCGGATGAAGTGAGGCAGGGACGCAAGCAGAGGGTCTTGGGGCATGGACCCCAAATACGTAAATTTTCCCGAATTTTCAGGCACATCTTATTCAAATTATTAATTTTCTTTATATCTTGAGCCCCCCAGCAAAATTCCTATTTACGTGCCTCAGGTAACGTATCTTGATATTTAAATAGATATAAATGTATTTTGGAAAAACGTTCTGGTCGCAAGCACTTTCAAGAGATAATGAAATACTGAGTGGTTTTCAAAGAAAACTCCCCTACAGACTTCCAAATATATACTTTTCACCTATTGAGCATTATGCACTTGACAGATACACGCAGACGCAGATAGAAAGGCTAAAGTTAAAAATATAACAGCAGCCCTGATTGCACTTTTTACAACAGATAATCAAAATAATAGAATAGAAAAAAAAAACTCTATGTTATACAGCTCTGCGCAAACAAATAAATTATCATGCCGCTTTGTTCGACCTTTTATCTGGAAGAAAAGTGTTTTGCTTTCTAGTTTCCTGACAGGGGCTTGATTTTGTGTAATATTCTAATATCGCAGCTATCCAAAACTCAATATTGGGGTTTCTTACTGGCTGCCGCTGAGAATTTAGCCGCATCCCAAGATTCGCTTGCAAAACAACATTTTATGTACATGCTGATGATAATTTGTATTTATATATACGTTTCCCAGCATCCCAAACCCAAGATTGATATTTCGAGATCTTAGGGAAAATTCCAAGGAGTGGCAGTCCATTATCGGTGCCGTCCTAGCCGAGTGGATTGGTGCGCTGGATTTAGGATTCTTTGTTCGAGAGGGCGAGGGTTCGAATCCTAGTATATCCAATTATTTGGTTTGGGACAGGGGTCAGTGGCATGACTCTGTAAGCTCAGCCAGAGTCGACCGAGCTGTAAATGGGTACCTTGAGAAATCTGGGGATGGTAAACAGGAAGGGTGTGCGAAAGCACAGGATGGTTGGCCCCCAGCCCCCAATTGCACTTCCTGGCTGAAGGGCCGAGAAACGGATATCAGCACCGCCGGTAGGGACTGTAAAAACCAATGCCGTATTATTTACCTTACCTGCATCGTATATGCCAATAATCGTGTCGTCAATCATAAGCGAATGCAACTTATACGGAATAAGACTATTTGCAAAAAGTACAAGGGCCATTAAAAAAAAAAAAAAAAACTTTCAGCTGTCCCTTCAGTTTCACGAACAAGGTACTCACACTCACAAGACTAAATCCGGGCAACAAACTGGCTGTCACAGCGATTCCCACAGAAACTCTCTCAAAACTTCTTTTATAACGCGTTAAGAATGCGCTTGGGCGTGCCCGTGATGAAAGAGGATTCCATGATGGTGCTTTCCTGGACGCTTTTTAACTAACTGTGCTCTCATTTTGCTCAAAACTTTGACATAACTGTGTCCTGTGACAATTTTTCGACCTTCAAAACGTATATAAATACAACTCCTTCAGCGTCCCACAAAATGATTGCAATTACATTGATGACAGAAATTCAGCATATTTTGAATGCCCCTTATAGAGGATCAAGATGGGGCAATGTTTTTTTTTTCAAAACGTTCCATATTTAAATATCATTTAGGGCCAAAATTTTTAGACAAGAATTTTATTAAGTGTTTACATAACATTAGGCCTTGAGAGGCCCCTAATGATATTTTTAATTAAAGTATGGGATGATCTACCATTGAGACTCGAAGTGCAAATGAATCAAAATGAGCAATTATGCAAAATTATTTAAAAAACAAGAGAATGTACAATTGACTGGTAACAAATTTACCGTTCTGAATGTTAGGATAAGTTTTAAGAATGATAATCTAGAAAATGCCAGGTCAGATAACTCAAAATAGGCGACTGGACTCTGGCAGTCTTTTAAAGAGGAGACAATACTCACTTTTTCTTCACCACCAAAGTAGGACGGCTGCTCTTTAATAAGTTGAAATTTGGGTCTATGCCTAAGAGCTCGGGTTTGCTTTGAAGGCGTACACTTGGACTCCTCTCTTTGTCTGAATTCATCTATTTTGTTTGGATACTTCTTGAATATCAGATTCCCATCCTCCCATGTGCAGTCTGAATAGGGAAGACCATCCCACTTTATATAATAATCGGGTTCGTCTGAAGTCGGGGTAGTTCTCTCACCTACAAAAATTCACAGCTTTAGAAAACAACGCAAAGATAGGAGAAAGGAGAGCGGCTTGAGCCCCCTCCCCAGGAGCTGAAGGATAGTCTGTTTATATTTATAATAAATAAAAAAAAATTGTAATATTCTAATTGGCTTATGTGTAATTTTACTTTATGTAGCTCTTTTTACTTAATTTGTCATGTCGATTTTTTTATAATACGCACATTACATTTTGTCTGTGTAGCAGCTCTATTTGTAAATGCAGATAGATTTCAATCTCATGGAAGTGGGAGGGAATGACACCTGAATATTTATTTTAAGGGGGGGGGGCTGGGATCAGAATATTTTTCTAGAAAGAGAAAAAGGCAAGAAACACAACAAAAGTTCATATTAGGCCAGTATTTTCCCTCACATTTTTAGTTTTTTCCATTGCACACTATATAATTATCACAAAATATTGAATATTCAAACTTTTAATAAGACTGTTTTACAGATTTATTTCATACATTTTTAATGAACCTTCTTTGATTTAGTTCAAAATTCTAGAAAAATCCATTTTTTAAGCTAGTTTATATATACTATAGGATTTCTTTCATCTCCAGTCGATGTTATTGTTTGGTTTGTTCATTTTTTCTACGAAGGCCATACTGCCTTTCCATCATACAAGAAAAGAAGAATTTCAAAAATTCAGGACTTTCCAATTATGAATCGTCTCGTTTATTATTGATTAACTCTGATAATAATAGCGCTGAGTCGCCTGAAAGCAATCACAATACCCAGTAAATGTCTTATTAACTTAAAACTTTACTTTAGACGCTAAAGATGATATTTTCTCTCTATTTATTTAATTTATTGAAAAGCCTGGTATACACAACAAAAAAAACAGAACAAGTAAAATAAAGAAAAGAAGACACGAAAGAAAATTGAACAGAAATATCAAGTTAAGAACTTCTTTTGAAAAACAAAAGAGTTGATAAACATGTCCATAGAAAGCAGACGATTGCCTTAGCTGACTCGACTCCCAAGATAATGCCTCAATGGTAATTTTCAGAAATAATGATGAGCCTTTTCTTATCTTCTTTTAAAAATTTATGTGAAAGCACAATAAAATTAAATTTTTCTTCTTATAAATAGCAGGATTTTAATTTCCTTACAAACAATGCGTTCTACATCAGTGTATACCCTCAACAAGTCTTTCGTCATGTCAGACTGGCATTCATAATACTCCACTTCTTCAGGATTAGCACGTGATTTCCAAATACGGATCTCGTCTTCTCGACGAATGAAATTCTCAAGTTTTTTCATGCCCTTCACCTGAAAAAAAAAGAGGTCAATTTGTGTTCTTGGTTCTGAGTCAGAATTAGCTACACTTCAATGTAATTTCGAATGTTAAAAGTTCAAACATTAACACTCCCATACACTCTTTTGCCGACCAAAATCATGTTCTAATTTGTTGCTCCTATTCTATATAATTGGTACGATTCAGCACCTCCCAGGAATTAATCTATAAACAATCACATGATGCTGTACAATGGGTACCTGATGTCAGTATTTTTCCAAGGTACTTTTACAGTCAGAGTCAGTTTTATCAGTTGTTTTTACGCCTGAACACTCAAGGCAAGTGATCATTTCTCATAATAGAGATTGCATACAGTCAGTAGGTTTTATTTTAATGATGACAAGTTTTATAAATTGGTAAGTATATCCTTCTTTACCTCACGGCTGTGAAAAAGGGCAAAAATTTTCAGGAAAATATTTTTCGGGGGGGGGGGGGGGGGGGCTTCTTTGGGCCTCCAAATTTTTTCGCTTGGAGAAAGGGGGAAAATATTTTTTTCCTGGTTTTACAAAAAAAGCGTACGCTGTGCTAGTTTTTTTTAGGCGTGTCGTCCGACAGACTCTGGCGGGTTCTATATAATACCTAGATCCTCAGTTCTTGGTTATGACACCATTCAAGAAATTAAAAATGTGCCTCCTTCTTCCGCTGGTTCAAACAGCTGGGGCAACGTCCCCTTACTCAAAATATTCCATCTTCTTCACATTTATCCTAAGTGTCCTTGTGCAAAATATTCTATCTTCTTGACAATTATCCAAAGATTCAGTTTCACACCCTGTTAGTTAGGGTTTTGTGAACGTGTATTACACTCATCTACAGTACTCCCGAATAAGTAATCCGAAGACTGCCGGCCTGATCTGTGCTAGATATCATCTTATCATCCCATTGCAATACCTTTAACATTTTTTAAGGTTATAAGCACAGTTCCCTAAAATTCTCTAAATGAAAGAGGAAAGAACAGAGACTCTACTTTGAACAACCACCTACTGAGATGGGTACCTCCATTTTTAGAAAGCGTCATAATAACTTTTACATACTTATCTTCAATTTTATACATAAAACACACTTTGAAAATTCTTTGTCTATCTGCTGAATCCAAAGGATTTGAAGCGTGGGATATATCGCCCTCTATTTTTTTATATCTTTTTAACATGCTATGACTAATCTCTGTTTAAATAATGACTAAAGAATGGATTTTCATTGCAATAAATTTTAATTTTACCAGTCTTTTAGCTTTTGCTCTTTTTAGGCTTTTTTTGTTTGTCCTGTATTTACTTATTAGCCTTTCGGGCTTTCGGGGCTTGTGATAGTAATTTATTAAAATGTATATCTTATATTACCTTCCCTGGAAATCCTATGCTTGTCTTTGAGTGGAATTCTAAATGAGTCAATGTCTCTAAATGAGTTAAGTATTGGCGAGGAGAGGGTCCCTCAATGTCTTGCGACTGTTCATCGTAAAAATGAGGAATGAAGGACAAAATCTGTTCTCGCAATTTTTTCGAAAATCTCGGTCTCGTACGGTATAATATTCATTAAAACGTATTGCCCCACTCCCTCCAAACATTTTGACTAGCAGCACTTCTGTTTATAGTTCCACAAACCGTAGAAAAAACTAACACATACAGTCAGGTTTGCCTCCACGGTCAGTTCTTAAAGTGCTACAATTGCCCAGATTTGCGTGCTAAACAGCGATTTTCGATACTACAGTCAAAAATTGACTGTAATAGAGCTAAAATAGCACTTCCGTGCTACAGTTGGTAACCCTGCATACAGTACGGTAAGCAAAATTACCCAAATCTTTTTCAAGGTAAAAAAAACATCATTCTACACCGTTCTACTCCTATTTTGATTTGTCTCAATTATAATACTATGAACAATATAAAACTCTTAAACTCAGGTTGTTCACTTCTATTGAATCTAGACTCAGGTTGTTTGTGAACAACCTAACATTGGCGTCACTTCAGTTACATTTTAACTTCTACGAGTCCTCTTTCCTTCGACATTATCTCTTGTAAACTTTTAGGAGTTGACCGTTCTTTACTGAAAAATGAGCTTCTCTCCAATTATTTTGCCATAAAATCTAACATTTAACAGTCTCAGATGGCTGTTCTTATAAAGCTTTCTATAAAGCGATTGCCACACGGTTTGTTCAAATGAGAGTTTCAAGTTACCGTCAATTTCTCAAACCAATCAGTTCAAGTTTTTCGCGCAAGAATTTCAAATTGATTAAGAAGAAAATTCCCCCCTCTTTCAGATGACTTCACACATTCGATTGACTTATCTCGCACTAAATAAATAATCGTTTATTAAACCTCACATATATCCCGTTCGAAAACGTAGCTTCAGGTCTCTTTAGTTTATCGACTTTCTTGCCTTTATGGGAGAATTTAAAAGCGAGTCCACTCCTTTCTGAGTACCAAAGTATTTTATGAAAGTAATTAGAAAAATGTTATTGATTTTTATAGAGACAGCGTGACATTCTGAGGACCCAGAAGCGATATACAATTGCAGGCAAAAGTGAAGCAAAATCTGATATTGAATTTCTAAATTTTTTGCACTTCGTCAATTTTAAATCGCACTATAAATAAATACAAGTCAAATTACCTTTTGATTTTTTAACGTCTCTTCAGACTCCCATGTGTTATGAATATGGGACCATCCTTTCCATTTAATAAGGTATTGACGCTCTGTGTTCTCTTCATCTTCAGGGTCAACTCCTTCGTTTGGGTCACCATTTTCTTCAACAGCGTACGGGACTGTACAACCACCCGTTGCTGCAAAATTCAGGAAAAAAAATTTAGGGAAAAGTAGACTGGAACGCGTATTGATAAGTTGTGTCCAAATGATTTCGGTCAATAGAACTTTCAAGAATATATCTACGACTCATCGCATCCTTCTAAGTTGGATAATCGTCATCGAAAGTGAATAAAAATTGCTTACCCCTGCTTCCTCTCCCTATTTTTCAGAAATACCTTTTTTGGTATTTTCCTTGAACAACAAACAAAATTGCCACCTCTCTCAAAATTTGAAAAAAAAATTTACTACCCAAGCCAACAAAACTTCTTTCACTTTCATATATCAACCCTTTTCTTACTTGAAAGGCTTTACGGATCACGTGAAGAGACAATTTTGAAAATATAATCTAAGTTTGGCTTAGGATCCAGTTAGAGGCCTCGGAACCACTTTTCACAAGTTTGGTAAAAAGGGTACGAGCCCTTGAGACAAGCATGAATTTATTTATTTTTTTCTAAGTTACACAGGTTTATAGACTTGATTTTGCAGAGTCTCTCAAGCCTTTTAAGTGGGGAAGGGACAGAGGCAAGAAGTTAAGAGTTCCTTCTGATGATCATGCTTGGGCAGTACATCAACGTCTGAAAGTCACATTGAAATGGGAGAGCTGGAATGGAATCTCATAAGAAATGAGTCTCCCTTATTATACCCAAAAATAACAGTATGCATAATAAATTAATATTACAGATTGGATTAAAATAGAATCATTCATAAGAAATTATCTTGTGATACCATTATCTCCAATGATACATACCGTTAGCTATTCTTAGCCACCAAAAACCCCCCTCTCAATTATATTGAAAAATCATATTTCAAATATACTGAATAAAATCTGACTGAAAGCTATGTAAAGGGATTTCGAGTTTTATCACAGTATGATACTATTTAATGACACGTTTATGCATATTTTTAAACCTTGGGCAAATCAGAGATGATAAAGTTACTAAGCTTTCGGGCAAAAATTGTTTCTTCATGGGCTACGCCATTTTAATGCCTGATCATAATATCCAAGCAGCAAAAATACACCCTGGCTTAAAACTATAAACAGTTTTAGGTAATAAGATACAGTATTAAAAACTTGATATCTCAAATTATAACTCAAACTCTAATTATAATTCCAAATTCTGAATATCATTTTGCCAATAATTATTAATTTCAGTGCGCATAAGTATATAGTTCACGTTAATGACCCACTAGTTACCCCAGAGAATATATTCTAAAAAAAAATGTGAAAGCATTATTGAGCAAAAACTGAATTATGCGTCGGAAAACAACTTTCGCAGCTTATTAGTTGTGACTGATCTGAACACAATTTTAATTTTACCCGGGAGGAAAGAGTGGGGAGCCTCAAGAACAAAGTAAGGAGGATTTCTCACTATTCTCTCCTATCAGTCAGACATCCACAAACCTTTCAAAATGGCATATTCACTAGCATTTCTACGCATGCGCAGAGAGGAAGAGGATGCCAACCCAGAAGACATGTATGGATGTTCTTTAGAGAAAAACGCGATGTAACACAACAGACGATTTGCTAAAACTTCTTCGCCTTTCTTTCATTATAAACGCGTACAGACATCATGCTTTTTTAAAATTATCAATACTCGTTTCCATTGGTAAAAACTTAATTAATATACCTAATATCTACATCTTAGAAATATTCACATATTTGTTTACTTTTATTTTATTGTACTGCATCCAAAAAGATTTCTAACAACGGTATACAAGGTCACATTCAGGGAAAGAAAGTTGGGATTACAGTGAGCAGTATTTTCAGCTCCTCCAAAAAAAAAGCTAGATATGTTATTTGAGCTGTTTAGGCCAAAATCTTGCTCAAAACCTTGAAAGAAAGCCCACGAGAAAATATCCATTTGAATTCCCCACCCCCCTTCCCAAAAATCCAAGACGTGATTCTGTCGAGACTCAGTAAAATATCTTTGCCACCAAAAAATCACTTTAAAATTGAATTGATTCATCTTAATTATAGTTTCTGTACCCACATTCAAAGTAAAGTACAGGATCTTCCTCGTTTTCATGTGTCTGTACCGTATTACTTTTTTCTGAATTGGGTCGATTCTTATTTTCATGTAATTGACTAGGATTTTATCTTAAACCAAGCGTAAACACCTGAAGGACAATTTATATATTATTTTCCAAGAAATATCTGCCATGTTGCTAAGAAAGAGCTTACCTCCTTTTTTTCCGATCCTCCAGTCAAGAACTTTTTCAATAACTTCAGCATTGTCTTCTTCAGCCTGATAGCCTTGAGGATAATCTTCAACTGGTTCTTCTATCAAATCTTCAGGGTCTGTTACCTCTTCTTCTTCTTTATAGCTAACTGCAGCTGCAGCACGGCGACTAGTGACACGACTGGAAGAAAATAATAGTCAAACGTTTACGCTGGAGCAAGATTATACTGTGCATGCATAAAAACAATTATACAAGGAAAAGGTAAAGAATACGGCACCGAACTTTACAGTCTCTTCCGACGGTGCTGATCTTCATGGTCCTTCAGGCAGGAAGTAAAAAGGGAGGCTGGGGCCAACCATCATATGCTTTCGCACACCCTTCCTGTTTACCTTCCCAAGATTTCTCTAGGTACCAATTTAGAGCTGGGTCGACTCTAGCTGACCTTACAGAGTCACGTCATTGACCCGCGTTCCAAACTAAATGACCAGCAACACCAGGACTCAAACCCAGTCCTCACGGACGAAGGATGTCAAGTCTAGTGGACAGAATTCTACTTTCCTTGATGAGTCAGCCTTATAGCCAAGCTCTCTTTGTAGATGGTCACAAATACTTGGTAAAGTATGAAGGCGAAATATAACTGACGCTGTAGTCACAAATTTTGACTTAATCTTCAAGTGTAGCTATAATGTGGTCAAAGCATTAGTTCTTCAAGGTTGAGTTGAAAGAGATTATAATACTGAAGAGAATCGGACGGCATTCGGCACTCGGCTTCGGTACTTCTACATGGTCCTGCATGAATGAACACTAGTAAAACCATAGAAAGTATAAGTCTTATCAAGTTGTTTGAAAAACTGTAAACATAGCTAGATTAAGCGTAAATTATTTTGAAAGAAATTTAAGCTTAATAAATAAATTTACTCTTTCACTCGTAAAGTGAATAGTTCTACGCAAAATTGATCAGAAGGATTGTACTAGACCATTTCCGTCGAACCTGATTTTCAGTCATGGAATCTATGAAGAGAAAGAAAAGTCATCCTAAAGACAAAAGTTCAGATCTACAATATAATCGTCTGCTCTATATTTCTATACTGTTGCGCGAAGTGCTTCTGAAAGCGGCGACTGTCCACGTCTCATAGAGGTTTGACCACTCCTGCCTAAGACAAATTATCAACGTTCTAACCCCAGATGGTACGCCGAAATCCAAAAATACTGCCGGCAAAAACATGACATAAGTACACTAATAAAAACTGCCACCTAACCTGGTTTGATCTTAGAACTGCCACATGGTTTCAGTACAATCAAGACGAAGCCAGGGCCAATTGGGGACGTTTGAAGCCACTGGTAAAGAAGAGATAAGTAATGGCTGGAGATCACTAAACGAGACACTGAGAACCGAGCAGCATATCAATTTTCCCAGTCTAAGCGCCAGGGAGAGTTGAAGTCGAACCCTTTTTTTGTCTTGACGCCTGTTCTCTATCTAGGTTTTATCAAAAATGTTTTCCGAATTACCTGGTAACAAAACAATTGTTCAGTTATACAGGTATAGCGCAAATACAAGTACAGTGTTAGTCATCTTTGAAGTAATACAAGATATATTCTTCAATCTGTTAGGTAAATTTACATGCCATTGTTGTTAGTTAGATAAATTGCGTATCATACACTTGATTACGTTAATTAAGGCCAATATACAAAGCGCCAAGGAAATTGATAAAAATTTACAAAATGAATAAATTTTAGAATAAGGTAATTTTTACGATCAAACTTCTTTCTAATCTCTTTTTTTTGTAGTCATGAACTAAAAAAGACGTCTCAACTCTTGAAGTCTCAGCAAAAATAAAATCAGCTGATTGAGAATTTCGATAACAAATAATTTACAGCGATTTCGTTCGTATACAGTTCTTGATATACGCTAAGCTTAAGTTACAGATTGGGTACTCAAAAATTTTTCCTAATAGGAGTAATTGTAATCGTAAAACGTTAGCGAAATCGTGCTTAACTTAGTAACCAGCTCTTTGCTGTTTTTATCTGGCCTGTTCCCAATTTTTATCCCGCAAGATGACGAGCACTCTGTGCAGCCTATTTTCGATATTTGAGATTTTTACTTTATTTGCCATTCTGGTATAATGATACAAAAGTATTGCTGAACGTTAACGCTCCAGACATAACGGCATTTTATATAGGGTTTAATAGAAGCACCCACAAATATAATTATCATAGGGCAGTTTATTCATTGCTGTTCAATAATCTGGATACTTAAGTTTACAAATATTTTAATATACGGCCTGCAGAGCAAAACATTTAATATATACTTTATGTTTTACTATAAACGACGATTTACCAAAACCACCTTCTCCTAAAAAAAATGTTTCACCCTTTAGTTTCTTCAAGGTAATCATCTACTTCACTTTCGTCATCATCGTCCTCGTCAGAACTTTCATTTCTTTTTCTTTTAGCCGGCTTCCTCGGAGCCTTTCGAGCCGGTGGACGACTCTTCGGAATTTCTTCCTCTTCTTCACTTTCAGAACTTGAATCACTTAGTTTATGACCTCGTGGTGACTCCTCTTCGGACTCAGAACTGTAAATTAAAAATATTCATCAGCGAATTAAGTCTAATCAACATTGCAATTTGAGACATTCAAGGCTTGATCAACATTAAAACTTCTACTAATCACTAAAAATTCCTTGCTTTTGAATCTTATTCACTAAAAATACACAAAAAAACTGTCAAAACTTAATTTAAGACTATTCATGCATTATCAGGTTAAGATGTATACCCACACACAAAGAAGGGCATCGAATTCTTCCAAACCCGACATGTGCAATAAAAATCTCCCACTCAAATAAATTGAAAACTGTGACCTGAAAATATTTTATTTGAAGTTCATGATACTCCCTTATCTAAGAGAAATCGTATCCACCCCCCCCTTGAAAATTCTGGTTGTTTGTACCTATTTTGAAGATGCAAAAATTCGTTAGCACCTTTGTTTGATCAACATTTTCATTTAAAAATCAATTAATTTCACTTCTCGATTTGGTCTCTTTTGTTCAAGTCTAATAGCTTTCAAAGACTACAGCCATTATTATCATAAACCTTTACTTGAAATTTTGCACTATGTATTTAGCCCTAGGTAAACACATATTTGAGCCCTGATGTGGGTAGGGAGTTTAGATTGTAAAAAAAGGTCTGCTTTTAGGTCACCATTTTTTTATCTATCTTCAGGAGAGGGAAGGATGCTTCGAAGCAACCTTGGGACAAGTCTCGTCTGTGTGAAAGCATATACGAGAACAATTATTACTTGAAAATAAACTACTTACTTTTTTATAGAAGAAAATTCATGTCATCATCAATTACTTAATCAATGCTATTAGTTTTGGAAATTAAGAAGCAAAGAGAACCATTTGAAACAGCTTAAAAACCATCTGAATTAAGCAAATCGTAAAATAAATCAGGAAACAATATTAAAAGTGTCGGTGAGGTTACACAGTTGCTCAATATGAGATTCCTTATCTCTTTGCAAGCCCACTGGGGAGAGAAACTCACATGGAGCAGGGGCCAAATTTAGGTCCGAAAAAATAATAATAAAAAAGATCAATTTGGAAGGATCAATTTGGAACTTTTGGAAGGAAAGAGTCTGGATTATCTTTGCACCCGGCTTGTCACAACCCCTATCAATGTATTATTCAAACGGAGCAATAGCCCACAGTTTTTCGAGCTTGCCAAATTGAATACATCAAAAACAAAAGCTTCCACATCAAAACATTTCATCAATTTTGAAAACCCCTCATATAATACATATAATTTGACATTTGAACTACTTATGGTAAAACCAAAATTGAATAAATTATTTTCAAAATAGGCTGCACATCATCTCTAATGGTACGTTCAAACACATAGGATTGTGATATCCTGCAAGAATTCAGTTCCAATTTTCAAATTGAAAGTTTTCAAAAAAATTTGCAAGGTTTTTTTAGGTAAAAGGGTCAAAAAACTTTTGAAATTGCCTAAGGATATCTTGACAGAAATGGCCTCAGTTCTTCCCCTCCTACCCAGAAAAGTGATTTTATTATTACACTTAGGGCCACTGACAGACATGGTAGATACCCAGCAAGTTTCTTTTTTTTAATTACTGATTCTATACTAACCTTTTCTCATTTTCGCTGTCACTGGCTGAAAAATTTTGATCTTCATTTCGTCTGCCATGGACTCTCGGCCCATCTGATTCAGAGCCAGAACTTGAACTTTCACCTGAATCCTGAAAAACAATCTTTTAGGAAAATTTTTAATTCTATAAAACATAAATCTAAAGTGACGATTATTATCAAAACCACCAATTCCCACTTTTGTCATGGGCATATTGAATTACTTTCAGAAGTTTAAAGATAGATTATTTGTGGATTGTTGTTTTTTCAAAATTGAAGTTGATTCAACCTATCTATTAAAAACTCTCTTATGTAATGAGACCAATTGCTTTTGACAATTGGCATAAAATTCACCTATGAGATGGATGTCTTTCTATGTGTTTTCTGAAAATGTCCAATTGCTATTAAGAGAAAACGAACAAACAAGGGGGCTTTGGCACCTCCTACACTCCCGTTCCCTCTCCTTGTTAGCTTTTTAGAACAAAAATAGGATCCTTGCATCTTGTTTGAGCAGAATCAAGCAAGGAGCATCGATCTCCGTTAACAAAGGCACAAAGTGGACCCCCCTGGATATCTCTCACCGTCCATCCCTATACAAACTTTTAAGTAAAACAGTAGGTGCGTTCCACCTAATTTAAACCTGAATCAAGTAAGGATTTTCAATATATACAGCTGTAGAACCAAAATGGACCAATGGACCATCCGTACCCTTCATCGCTCCCACCATCAGCTTTGTAGAAGAAAAGTCGGCATATTGTAGTTTTTTTTTTTTTTTTTTAATAAAAAAGTTGTATTGTTTTCAATCCTTGTGATTTAAGGCTCAATTTTTGCTTTTCGTGCCACCAACATCCCCTCCCCCTGTAACTTCCAGCTTTCCAGCAGAAATGGAGGCTTGCTGCACCCTGTCCGAAGTGGAGTCATACAATTATTTTCAACCTGTATAATTGGAGGAACGAAAGGCGCCCAATGGAACCTTCAACACCACACCCACCTCCAGATTTTTCAGAAGAAACGAAGAGTGACAATAAACCGGCTTGAAATCTTTTGGGACAAGTACTTTGGTCAGCAGGACATGAGAATAATGATTTTCAGAGATATACTCTCCTCCAGCCTTATCAAGCAAGCGTTTATATTCATTTGAAACTCATGGGGAAATTACCTTGGGCCTAGGGGACCGAGTTTTCAGAAGTAAGGTACTCTAGGCACCATCTACCTTTAAAACTAGTGCCCAAATTCACTTGAAATTTGGTAGGCAGGTACCAACACCCAGAAAGATTTAATGCAAGGCATTGTAGATCATTTACCTTTACAGCCCAGGTGCTAGTAGCTTCACGATTTCATTGATTGGCGATTCCTCCTCAATTACAAAGTCACTTGTAAGCAAGAATCGCAGAGTATGTTCATCTTCAGGGGTGAAGGGTTAGATACTTGTGCTGACTAGTTATAACTTTTATAGTTTAATAAACAGTTTAACTATTTGCATTTAAAAAAGCAACCACTGCAATGTACATTCAGTGATGAAAAAAATAAGTTTACATGAATTTCTTCCCTACAGAAAAAATTAGCATTCTTACAATTGAGCAAAACATTCTACATCCATCCTAGGCAGAAGACATAAACCTAAAAACTTGCAAAAAGCCATTAGGACTGTTTGACTTTAACTTAACCAGATCAGGCATAAACGTCACTTCATTACCAATTTTTAGAGTTTTGGAAATCTAAGTTACAAATCAATCTCTTTCAGCTCCTGGTGACCAGTAAATGGCCACTAATCTCTTTGGTGTAACCTTTTTTTTTGTATTAATGGCTGATAGGCTATTCAAAAGGGGGTATGTGAAAAGTGCTTGACTGTAAGTGGAACATTAGACATAAGGGCACACAAGTTATCGAATGCTTTGAATGGGATACAACCAAAGCAAGGTCATATTACTGCCAGGCCCTTGGAAAAAAGGAACAATTAAATTTGAAAGGTTGGCGTATAACCAGGAAATACAGTAATGAATAATACACCAAAGCAGTCTGGTAAAGTAGTTTAACTTTCTTGTGAAACAAGAACATGATTCTTCTAAATTTTACAATCCATATTGTTCCACATCATGAGCCTTTTTATCTACTGTTTCTGAATGGTTTTCAAAAAAAGAAGAGGAAACACATTCACCTGCCAGCCTTTAATTGATATTCAAGGATTATTAACAGCCTGTTACACTATTTTTCTATCTTGTCAATACAAAAAGGTAAGTTGAAAAACATTGATACACATTCGAGTACTTAACCCCTGATTCTTAACAGGAAGGTATTTTTGAGTTTCTATTTCTATCCTTTCCCACAAGACAATACCTTCTTGTGAACTGAAGGTTATATGCTAACTTTCAGAGCTGACCTCGTTGTGTGAGGCTTACAAGAATAGATATTATGCTCCAAATTAGGTCTCGCCAGGTGATTAGTTCCAATCGCAGCTTTTTCATGCTAGGATTTGAAATTATCTGTGAATTTCTTGTTCAAACTTGAAAAGACTTTCAAGCTTGAATTTAACTATATTAGTCATGCGATAAATCTTAAAAAGGCTGACAGAATTGAAAGTATATAAATTTGATGGATTTTTTTTCATGGTCGAAGTCTAGGAACTATTTTCACAGAATCTCACAAACTATACAGCCGTGGAAAAGGCAGATGTGGGGACTTGGAAAACAGTTTCCAGGTCGAAATTTAGGTTGTAGATACTATCTCTGAAAGTGATACCGGTAGTAACCAAGAAGGATAATACTGATACATTTTTTTCCTGGTTTTACCGTGCAGATAGTTGTAAAAACAAAAGAGAGGGCTTATTGCTATAAAAAAACCATCATGCATCTTTTTAAGACCAAACTGGTTAAAGGACAACATGCTACCCTCCAATGCCCCCCGTACTCTCCCAATCCCACATGGCATCAGATCGAATTTCCAAGATAGCCAATTTAATTAGAATTGTCCTGAATATGGATATAAAATTATGGAAATTACCAATTTAAAATAGTCTTCATATTTGGCCCTAGAATGAAGTAACTGAAGTTCTAGGGCAAAAACACAAATGACACTCTAGGCTTTCAAAGGGTAGCAGCCCCAATTTGTGCCTGTGTTAAGTTTGGCTTTATTATACATTGTCATTTCTGGTTTTTCGTCATGGCATTTTCCACTCATTTTAAATTTACATCCTGTATAAGCTAATTTCTCTTGTATATCTATATTTCCTACCTACTGTATGTGGAAGATTTTGTTTTTATTTATCATTTTGGAAGGGCAGTTCTGATCAGCTAACTCTGAAAAAAAAAATTAAGGTTGACCTGTTTGGTGAAACTTTATTTGCTGACTTCCAAAACCTGCTAACCTAAGTAAATAGCCCCCCATCCCCAATTTGTTAGTCATAAAATATTCTGGGAAAACAAGTTTGTCCAACAGTAACTTTTAAAGAAAACACTTTTTTTTATTTTCCAGCTTGGTTTAAAATTGTCTCCCCTAAACAGAAGGACTTTGCAAGCAATTTCTAAGGATTGTAGTCGAATTTTTAACTTTTGTTCAAAATTGGAAAAAGTCAAAATGGCTTCCCTGACCCCTATTCAAGCTGTGTTCCAATTTCTGAAAGTGTCCTTTGTCTAGTTAAACGTTTTTTTTTTTCCGCTCAAGCAAATTCAATGTAATCAAGGGGGAGGAGTGGAGGGAAATTGATTTCCCAAGTTTTATTCGCCTAATTCCACAAAATACGAAGTTGTAGAAAAGCTGCTAGACTGCAATTTTGCCTAAAATTGGGACTGGAAAAGCCTTTTCATGCTCACATCTAGTTCTTCCGTCCCTGTAAGGTTTAAAAGTCTATGTGACGGGTCCTAGTTATGAGTGAAAATTCAAGTTTATCTTAGAATCCACCAGCTTAAGTAGTTAAAACTACCTTGGAAGGACAAATTGCCCAAGAGAAGCAGACCCTACGCTGAACTTGAATTTTTTTTTTGTTATGATGGGTTCTCATAGGATTTTAAACATTTTAAATAACATAAGGACAAAAAAAAAAAACTCCATGCTCAAATACAGGATGTAGATTCAATCTTTTAAGTTCTAGTTTAAAGGCTTCCCAAGGGAGCAGAATAAACTTTAAACTAGTTAGATCTATGCTCAAGATTACGACCTATTTTCCAAGAATCTTTAAGCCAAATTAAGATGCAGACAAAGTTCCTGAAAGTTTCGTTAATCAAGTTCAACAATTTTCTAAGGCAGTAAAGAACTTATTATTCTTGCCTTACACCACTAGTCCTACGAACAACTCACTGTAGCACCAATCCACCTGAGGCCAACACAGCCACACACGCTCCTCCTCCATCCCATTCTATTTAAAGGCTCCCTCTTTAAGCCCTCCCAGGAAGTTCCCATTTTCCTTCAATATTTCCTTACAACATCCTCCCACCCCAGCCTCAAACAACCTGTTTTTTGTTCCGCCCTAGACGGCTCGCCGAAAAGGACACTAATATCCTTCATAGCCGAAACGTGTCCTGGCCATTTCAACCTTTCTCTGATCATAACCGTAGAAAGAGGGACTATGCCGCACTTTTCACACAGGTGATTAGTATACATCCCATACCCTTTGACTATCCAGATATGGACCCCTCTTGACCCCCCCCCCCCCAATAAAAATGCTGGAGATTCGCCCCTGCGTACAGCCTACGGTTTTAGAAACGGTTAGTCAGTCGGGTACCCAAATCAATCTGTAAGCAATTTCTCTTAAAACATCTAGCAAATCTTCCTCCTTTTTTTTCGAAGCGCCTACTCTTCAGAACCATACTTGACCAGTGTTATTACCTAGGCCAAAACCTGAAAATACTTTTCTTTTTTTGTTAAGATGGGTTCTCATGGGATTTTAAGTATTTCAAATAGAAAAGTTGTGGGAACACAAGGACAAACATAACTCCATGCTCAAATACGATTTGAGAAACAGTCAGTGAACCATACTTGACTACTGTTATTACCTATGCCAAACCTGAAAATACTTTACCTTTTCGGCGGGCAATTTCTCTGGAAAACATCGATCAAATCTTCCTCCGTTTTTCGGAGCCCACATGCTTCTAAACCATTTTTGATCAGTATTATTATTGTAGCCTTTAATATTCTAATCTTGGTTCGCAAAATAATACTACCTAGGTAAGTGAAGCTGTCCCCTTGATTAGTCTTCTTGTTACCCAAGATCACCATTTCATCTTCACATATTTCAAAATAGACAGATAGAACTGGCAAAACCTCTAAAAGTTATTCATTCTTCTAACATTTTCATTTAGACTACTTGAATCATCAGCATAATAGAAGTCCAGGAGAGTTTTATTTCCCCATTTTATTCCGTTTTCTCCCCATTGCCGTTGCTCTGTTCCTTGAGACAAAGCCCATCAACATCATTCATATAATTGGGGATAGAACACAACCCTGCTAAACTTCAATTTAGTACACAACCAGCTACTAACCTCATTTCTTACATTAAGTGCAACAACATTATTCTCCTACATAATCCTAATCACATTAATGTATTTGTCTGGTATGCCATACAAAGATAAGACCCTGGCTAAGGCTCTTCTATCAGCTGAATCAAACGCTTGTTCATAATCTGCAAAACTGAAAATTGAAGGTGTTTGATGACTCAGGCACTTCTCAATTATTAGTCTAAGAGTGAAAATTTGGCTAAGACATCCTCTGCCCTTCCTAAAACCACATCAGTGACTTATTTCTAAACTCATCACATTTACCACACTATCAGCACCTGGGGACTTATTATTTGTCAATCCCATTAGTACTGTCTCTAATTCTTCCTCACAAAACAAATCTTCTTTCACATCTAAAGTGTCACAGCGTTTTTCATTCTTCTCTATTTCTTTTACTGTAGCTCTATCATGGTTTAGCACACTCTCAAAATGCTTTATCTATCTCTCTTTCCTTATAACTAATTGTGGTCCTGGTTTAATCTTCAACTGGAAAAGATCAGATTGACTAATCCCTCTCGATTTATTAACATTTTTTTATTATTTATTTTACAATTATGCTGTCTGGCTGCATCTTCTGTATCTTCAGCAATTTTATCCATGGCCTACACGGCTCTCCTCTCTAATAAACATAAAGCATTTTCATTAATATTCCTAGCTGTGTTTCTAACATACTTCCCTAAAACATCATTAGCAACTTCCAAAACTATTTTCCAAAAATTATTCCATCCATCTTCTATATTGTCAAATTTTAAACTCTCCAGTTTAAAATTCAACCATTCCTGGGAAGTTTCTCTAAGATTATCATCCTGGAGTTTACCATTGTCATAGTTTGCTGGAAGGCAATTACCCTCCCTAAATTTCAGCTTTAGATTAACCCTAGATTTTATTAGATGGTGATATTTACTTTTAACATCAATAACAGCACTCCTATATACCCTAGTATCTTGTATTGATCCTGTCAGCCTTTGGTTTACAATAACATATTCATTAAGTTTAGCTTGACTTATACATCTAAATTATATGTATTACGAAGTAAACACTTGGTAATAACCTAGATGACGATTGACTTTTCGCTATCTTGGAAAAATCAAGCAAGAGAGAACAAAAGTTTTAGTAACAAATTCAATGCCAAAATTATGCCCCAGAAAGCCCCTGTCCCTATCTTTGAGGTTTGGAAGACAGGTATATTAACTTGCTGAAATTTGGAGAAAAAACCTTAACTTTGGCTTGAATCTCCTTTCCTTCAAATCTAGGTTTTCAGAACACAATTACAATGATTTGAGTCGAATTTTAAGCCATATTATAATTTTCTTTGGATTTTAGACATGTTTATCTTAATTCTTATACCTGACAAAGGCAAAGGCACGAGACTTAATATACTTTCCTTGAGTTTCATCACTACTTTAGATCTATCTCTGTATGCTTCACTTTTATAACACTAACTTATCACAGCCAATTAATGTTCAGTAATCTAATTGTTCTAGGGCAAAATTAAGGATTTGATCCCTTTTCAAAAGCATTATTCACAAACCTCAATTACTTTACAATGTAGCAATAAGCCTATAATCTCAAGTGTTAAGTAATAAATAAAAACAATGTTATTGCATAAATGAGAAAATTGTTGATAGTAATCAAGGCACTCCATTGCAAAAAAAGGCTCCTGTTACAGTTGGTTATTTTCAAGTAAAGCACCAAGATGGTAATTTGATTAAAACCCAAATATATACCCACATATTGCTTAAAGTCGCGGGGCGAATTCAACATGGCTTTCTTTGCACATTCTCTATCACTTTTGTCCAACAAAAGTGAATTGGCTCAATTTCAGCAAGGCATATTTCACTTTTTTCCTCTTTCATATTCAATTTTGTTTTTTAGTTTTAGTCAATTTTGCTGATGTAAACTTATGCTGTAAAATAATAAAAGAAACAAACCATTCAATATTCTTTCCAAATATAATAACCACTACTGTTGTATTTGCATCACCCCCCCCACCTCTCCTGACAGGACCAGATATAGCCCTAAGCTATATGTGAAGGTTTGCTGATTTTAGGGAATTATATTATTTCTCATCAATGTAAGGTGCATTTTTTATGGTTTTATTCATTTTATTTACTTACATATGTTGCTTGAAAGCAATGTGTAATTTGGCTTATTTCTGCCAATCCTGTTGAATGAAAGGAATTTTTAATTTGTCTTATCCGGGCTTCAATACCATGTCAACAGGTGAATGTGGCTCACCTGTTGACAATACTGAGAGATATATACATTGTGAAGTATATAGTAAAAATATGTTTTGTCATAATCTGACTAGCAAAAGTGCAACTTTTAGACTTAAAATACAATTTGCAATGGTAGCGATTAACATGTTTGGCGAGAGCATTGAGTGTCATGTTTAACATTTACCTAGAAAATTAATATACATTACCCTCAATTCGCCCTTAAAATGGGAGTATTCATTATGATAAAAAAGAGTAACATTAGTTGATTCCTCACTTAATAGTCTATTCAAATATGATATTTTCTACTCTGGCAATGTACCCTTCCCCCCTTTTGGTCCTAGATATAGCCCTAGGCTGTTCACAAAACTACAATAAAATACCACTGATTGAATTCTTAATTGATAATATACAGCATATTTCCATTAGTCTATTCAGAATTTAATGTTTCTTTCCATTTTTATTCACATTTTTAAGAATTCCCTGTCAAACAAACTCACAACTTGTTTCAGGGAAGGTCAAGTCTCCAACATTCTTGGTCTGGTTATTCTTAGTAACCCTGACCTTCTTATTAAGAATGTAATAACCCCATATGTTGGTAATAGCAACCATGTAGTAATTACTTCGGAATTATGTCTGCCTACCAAACAACTCTTTTTTAAGCAACAAAAATATATAAAAACTACAAACTAGTCTCTGAAAAAGCTTATTACTGATGATATTGACGAGAGCTGGTCAAATGTGAAAACGGAAATTCCATATGTTGAAAAGTCTTGCACCAAAGTTTTTCAGGCAAAACCAGCAAAAAGTTTACCTTTTTTTTTAACTAAAGTAAGCAAGCTAATCAACAGAAAACACCAAGCATAGAATCACTATAGAAAAAATAGGACCACAGAAAATGATCAAGTCTTCAATTTTTCCCATAATCAAACAACCAACCAAATAAAGGAGTTGAAGAGAAGGTTTGAGGAAAAATTTGCTGAGGAAGTTAAGGATAACCCTAAATCTTTATGACATTATGCCACTCAAAAATGTAGCACCTGATGCACAGTCCCAGATATCCTGCACATTAGTTAATAAGTTGCTGATTCTGAGCTGAAATTTTCAACCAATACTACTCGCAACATGGCTTTTGTTCAGGAAGATCTGTTGACACCAATCTCCTTGAATTGTATGATCACATCACCAAGTTACTTGATATTGGAGTACCTGCTGACATGATTCTGCTTGACATATTCTAAAGCTTTTGACAGTGTGTCACAAGCAACTTGCAATTAAATTATGTGCAGTCAAGCTTGAAGAGAAATCTCTGTTCTGGATCCTTGATTTTCTTTATTTCTGATCTCAATGTGAGCAGTTATTTGATGACTCTGGTAATTGTATTATTTCTTCCTCTACACATATTCTGAGTGGAGTTCCTCAGGGAAGTGTTTCGGGTCCTACACTATTTAATATCTTGGTAATTTCCCATTATATGGGCCTATCTAAAGAGTCAAGCTTGGTTAATGCTAATAAAATAGGATGAATATATAATAGTTTATAAACAAATTTGGGCTATATATTTGCACATTAGGGGGGGGGGGGGAAAAGCATTTCATATATTAAATATGTAACCTAACCTAGGTACCTTTTCTCCCCCTAAACCCCAAAAACAACAGTTTAAATATCATAACACATTGAAAACCACACCAAGCATTGCATTACTGTATAGTGGTGTCTTGAATTAACCCCTCATAAACGGTTTTTTTTTGTGACTGGTTTCCTTGTAAAGGCCCATATAATGGGAAAGTACCAATATCTTCATCAATGATGCTCCTTTCATTATAAGCAGTAAATCAACTCTTTATGCAGACGACCTGAAGCTTCTTGGATTAGCTTTGTCCTATGAAGACCATACCCTGCTACAAAATAATCTTCAAATTATTGGTCAAAGGGCTGAGGCCTGGCATCTTGAATTCAATGTTGCCAAGTGCCATTTCATTTGCTTTGGTAAACAGAATCCTTGCCACTCTTATTTTTTCTTAGGCCACCCACTCTCCTCTGTAAATAATGACCAGGATCTTGGTGTCACTATTGACAATGAACTAAAGTTCAGCGCTCATGCTAAGAGGTCTACTGCTGGGGCTAGTTCAACCATGGGACTGATTAAGTCTACTGTTTCCACTTGTTTGCCTAAAGTCATCAGTCTTCTATATAAGGGACTTGTGCATCCTAAGCTTGAAGTTGGAATGTCTCTTGCCTCCCCTTATTTTAAAAAAGACATAAAAATTCTTGAAGACATGCCACCAAAGTGATATCTGGCATGTGCGTGCTTTCTAACCCTTTAAGACTATCAAAGCTGAATCTCTTTACAGTTGTTTACAGGAGAAATAGAGGGGATGCCATTTTAGCCTACAAGTTATTGAGGGTTAATACTCTCCCAGCATTATTCCCTATTGTTGGTACCAACACAAGAACTACGGTCATCACCTGAAACTTGTCAAGCAGTCTACAATATCTTGAACCTGCACTCAATTCTCTTCATAATGCATTGTCAACAGTTGGAACAAAATATCTAATGAAACAGTTACTACTGAATCTGTTGATGTTTTCAAACAAAGGTTAGAAGCTGAGTGGTCCTCCAGATAGTGTAAGCTCAATGGGGATGCTACTGAACATGGTACAACCCCTGGTCACTAATGAATTTTGTATACAACTTGTCATCATTCTGCAGATCTACAAGGAGAAATCCTTAGATTGCTCCTAGCTGCAATTTAAAGTAATCACTTCATTTAACTGACTTATTTGCAGTGAGATAATATTGTTGACAGGTTAAGTAAACTAACACCTGCTTACAAGAACAATGAAAAGTCATTAGCCTATTGTGCAAAATATAGCCCAAACTATATGTTACCCATGTGTTTTTCTTTTTCTTGATTTCATCACAGTTGATTCAATTTATGGGAATATGGCTGAAACAAGAGGATCACTCTCCTTTTGATTGAATGACGTGGCAAAAAACATAGGGAGCATAATAGGACTGTATATTTGCATATTAGGGGATAGGGGACAAAGATCAGTGGAACTAAAGTCAAAATATGCAAAATGCAATTAGGCCTGTTCAGCATATTATGAAGTAACAATTGTTTTCTTAGCATGTTTCCTTCTCAATAGCCCCCAATCTAGGCTTCAAATGAGACATCAAACAATGAAAAACTATATTATAAGGGCTAACCTAGGTCTGATACTATTGGGGAGGGTGGTACTGTCAGAGCTGAAAATACCCTATCTGGTAAGTGTCAATTGGGAAATTGAATGGTAAACTGCCACCCTTTTTTATTAGTGTTTCTTTTAGAAGAGCTTTACTCCCAGACAGTTGCCAGGCTACCTTTTCTTTATTAGGGTGGATCCTTCAGACAAGTTTTAGTTCTCTTATGTTACCAAAAGATATTAGTCTAGGCCTTAAATAATCATAGAGCTCCAGTATTCATTAGTTAAGTACAATTTACTGTCAACTAATAGGTGCATAGTAAGTGAAAGGAAAATATTGCATTAATTGGATAGCAAAGCTTGCTTAAAAGCCTATATTGCTCAATTACATTTCATAAAAACTTGACTACTAATATAATGGCCTGATTAAATTACCCTAAAATTGTTCAAAATACAGAAAACTGAAAGGGGAAAAGTCACTAAATTAACAAACAAATAAGCCAAATTTCTTAAGGAAGCTTTAGGCTAAGTTTTTGAAAATGGGTCGCACTTAAAAGTGGGTATTTAAGGGTTGTAATGAAAGAGCACAGTCTTAAAAATACATTAATGAAAGAAAATGCGTGGCACAAGCAAGCATTTGCTAGAAAATGCAATATTTAATGATTGTAGACACATGGTCCCTTTCTTGGACCCCTAAAATGACTTAAAACAGAGTCACAATTCCTCTTCACCAGGAAAGAAATACTATGATTTAAGCCCTAATTAAAGGTTAAATTTATTAAAAAGCTTGAGATCTATGCCTGAGCAAGCATTTGGTTAATCAACAAACATAAACTAACATCAAAGTCCTATAAAAGAACTTAGAAATTTCTTACCTTTTCCATGGTTTTTATAGGAAGCAATACCAATCAAATCCTGCTTATATACTTAATTTAGATTATAATAAGCTTATTTTTACACTTTTCAATCACTTTAAACCACTATTGCATCACAAGAATGCTTTTATTGTCACTTTTCAGGTGATCTAAAAATTTCCAATATGGCGTCGTTTTCACAATTGCCATGTCTCAGCATGGAGAATTTCGGCTGCCTTGATGTACAAGAATAAACGAGATTTTTAGCATCTTATGTAAATTAAAAATTAAATATGTGCTAAAATAGAAAAGAAACAATTTAGTTCACTAAATTCGCCACATTATTTTAAAAAAAATGTTAGTAAGAAAAACTGGGCTATTTGTTGCTTTTAATTGCAAAGAGACTTATTTTCAAGATGGCCGCTTTAATATTGGATAATTTCTTAAATTTGAGAGGTCTGACTTCTGATAATGAGTAACAGGATATGCCAAAAATAGAGAAACATGAGGGATTTGAGTAGCTTTAAAAATAAAAGATCTGTAGCATTTTTTCTCGTTTTTTTTTGTCTATTTAACTGGAGAAAAACTATTCTTAAATAGAACTTAAGAGCTAAAAAATTATATATTTGGACATCGAATATGTAACAAAAGTTTAAAATAGACTTCTATTAAAGTCTTCGCCTTTTCTTCGGCCTTGGGTTATTAGTCCAGTTTATCCAAGTGTCATCTGTAACTGATACGATATTTAGGCCACCCATGGTAAGGCCTTTAACAGAAGACTGAAAAGGAAAGTAAAACATATGAAGTAAACTCGTATCAAAAATTACAAACCATGTTTAGTCTGACACAACAAACTGGAAAAAGACAATCAGCTTAAAAAAAAAGAAATGCTTTGCTGCAGCCAAAAGAAAATTTAAGCATTCATCTTAAAAGAACAAAAAAAAAAACAAAAAAAAAACACTGATACATATACTACCAACCACCACTAGATAGCTTGATCTTAGCTTTTTTAACATGTTAGGAAAACGACTGTAATTTAAAAGACATTTTTTGGGGCTAGTGTCACAGAATATCTGCGTGACATCAGCTCCGATTTTGGTATTGCAACTTCCTTGAAATAAAGTTGCCTTAAGTTTATATATACACACAGCAAAAACACTTTGATAGACAATATTCGCGAATTGCATCAATGAGAATTTTAATCGCTGTAATGTTCACACATGACTTCCATGACTGTTGCTGTTGCATAAAAACAATCCTAACGGCAATTTATTTGGAGTTTGATCTAAAATAGAAAGAAGATGCCGGAACAATTGCCTAGCTGCCCGATTAAAACTGATCTTTAATCAACACAATAGATTTATTGGCATAGCAATAAAATTACCAAAATCGAAAACTACGATATTCAAAGCCGGCGAATAGATTACCAAGACTAGAAAACATTTACCATGTGTAAATATCTACGTAAACCTTGAGTCAAAAAGTGTCATTCGCTTTTGAATTTTTATTATTTTTTTAAGAGAGAAATCAACTTCTCATGTATTTTTTCTACGTTAGCAATAACGTATTTTCGGACTTGATTCAGTACTTCAAACACTTTCCATTATGCGGGGGGGGGCATAGAATGTCTGAAACTGAGTTTTAACGGTTCATCAACAGTTAGATCTCTCTATCCCCCCTCACCCCCTCTAGGGATACCCTTGAATCCCTCCTCTCATTAAAAAGAAAAGAGAAAAATTTTCAAGTTAGGCTCAAGGTGTGTAGAGCATACAACACCTACAACAGTATAAGTGCAATTCAACCGAACGTTTACAGGGTGAAAGCGCAATGGATTTAAAACCTCGGTCTAAGAACGAAAAAAAATATACGTCCTTAAACAAAACACAAAGGGCAATTGAAAAGCTCAACAACAAACAATTTTGCGATTACCATTGCAAAAGTCTAAGATCAGAAGCTTAGAAAGACTTTTACCACAAATTGGAGGTATAATTTATTACTCCACGAAGATAACCCAAGAATCTAGAACCAGGAACATCATTGGAGCTAGGGATTCTCTTAGCTACTAGCGGAACAACATAGAATTAGGAACGTCATCAGAAGGGGAACTTTTACAAAAAAAGGAGGAATCCTTCGGAAAGGGTAGAAGAAAAAAAAACACAATAAAAACGAGTTTTCTGGCCAGAGCCAAGTCCCTCACTAATATGACGTTTTTGCAGAATTACACTCATTTGGTTGAAAAGCTCAAAATGCTGAATTCGAGACCATAGTTGCGCAAATGGAAAAAACGAGCCCCTCAAATCAGACGTCAGAAAAATTTACGGGGAGAATTTCAAGAAAAACACTTAAATTCAGACATTTGAGCCTAATAAGATTTTTTTGAAGCGTCAGATATCCTTCTCTTCAAAAATCCTCTAGTCATCCACCATAGGATTCTGAAAGGGTACTCGCGCACGCTGGCAAGAATTCTTCAGTATTCTTAAGGATAGAGATCGATAGGCTGTACCAATGTTTTGTTACGACGCAAATATGCAAAAAAAAATTCGATTGTTTACCTTTGACGTGCCGTTCCGTTCTTGCCAATACCAAGGACCGGTTCGGTCCTCTAAGAGTTTCATGTCAAATGAAAAATACACAAAGTGGAAAATTCAGGTTTTGATGGAATACCGAGGGCTTCTTGACTTCCAAGCCATGTGCAAAGTTCCATTGGGGAGCGAGACAAACGGTTGGCGTCAGCAAAAGATGCAGACCAAAAAAGTGCCTATCAAGTGAGGAGTGTCTTGAGAGATATAGCCCAGGATTATTTTTGACAGGGGCAGTGACATACTACGCAGATCTTACGTAGAGGGCCAGATCCAAGTATAGATGATTTACCCTTTAGGCATGTTCAAACAACGCGAGCAATATAAACAAATGAGTAATGTACGCTCATTACATAAAAAAGTTCCCAAGCGTTCAGTGCTTATTCTTCCTCCTATATTTAGGAGTCGTGGACAGGAAGCAGTTTAGGAGATATTACCATATACAGATTATTATCCTTCGAGAGGGTATTAATAGTACACCAACTAAAACTAATTCTACTTGAATTATAGCGACGCGAAAGATACGCCAAGAACATAGCCTACTACATATAGAGCAGGGATGGCACTCGCAGTTCGCATGCGGGCCCGTATTTTCAATTTCTATGGTTTCACTGTCAAAGAAATACTGCGATTTTTTTATTAACTACTATCACATGTTTCGTATATGGTATGTACCGAATTTAGTTCAGGCGGATTGCTGTATTCAAAGTGAAATTGATTTGTACATGTGGCATGTATCATAATGCATCAAATTTTGTTCTCGTAAATGTTTTTCCTATAGAGCGAACTTTCATGGGTGAATCTTATGCCATATATTTACTTTAAGTTACTCCTTTTCTTGTATTATTGATAAGTTTAAATCGCTTATGTGTTTTGTAAAACACATGTGTTGGGGATTTGGATTAAAAAATTGGTGTATTTCATCTTTTAGATCCCAGATTTACTCAAGTGTCTTGGAGTTAGATAGCCAACGGACCACGGTGTAACAAGGAAGCTCGGAATATTTGCTCTCTATTTCCCTTAGGAAAATAGAAAATTGTCACCGATTTAATCCATGCGGTCTTACAAAATTTATTACTTATTTCGGTACTTACATGTTATCCCGACAACAATCAGGGATTTTGCTGCTAAAAATCGGTTTCACTGATATAAACTACGCTGAAGCTATATTTTTATTAAATATTTAATATATAGACCTGGTATTTTGGTTGGGTTAGGTATTTAATATAATGCGTTCTGGGCGGGACCCCCCTCTATAATTATTTTTTAGTTTTTATAATTTTGTTACTAAAGTAGTATACTTTCATCATATTATAGGATATTTCATTAGGATTAACCTAACTTCATTTCTTTAGTGTTGTCAGGATAACGCATAAGTACCCTTTTTTTCAAACACGACAAAGAAAAATCCATCTTTATAACCTGAGTTAAAAAAAAATTTGATGGATAGTGCTACGCGTATGATGAAAGTTTGGTTCTTCGCTAATTGCTGTTTGCTCTGTCCATACATCTAAGAAGCACCATCAATCGCCACGGAAGAAAAATTTGCCATATTTTTACTGATGTGCGAGAACCCAATCAAAAACCTTCTGTCTGATTGTGGTATTATCCATTGGAACCAACCCTGACAATTATTCCAACACATTGTATTCAAGTATGTATATCACAAGTCGACGATTTCCCTTTAATTTGATCATTTGTATTTTCGGCCATATTTGCAATCCTTTGTACGATGATATTGCAGGATAAGGAAATTGATTGGAACGGCTTCATGTTTGCAGGACATAATAGGGCTGTTTTTTTACTCATAAATGTGCTAAGATCTTACATCTTTTGTCAGAAAACTCTTAAAAGTGAAATCTTTGAACTAAGATCTTGCATCTTTTGTCGTTTTATGCAAACGTCTTTCATCCTTCTGCTCTGATCAGCGGTCTGAAGACAATGATTAGTATATCATTGTTCTATATGGCAGAACAGTGGCGGTCTTCACACTTTTTGCTAACATCAGTGCGCTGTAGGATCTTAGAACTAAGATGAGTTAAAAAAAACGATAATCTTTGCAGAAAGATGTAAAATCTTAGATGTAAGATCTTAGTGCTAAAAAACGGGCCTAATATTTTGGTAGTTTCAAGTAGGCATGTTTTGATGAAATCGCCTTCTGTAAAAGGTTTCAAACATTTTGTAATCAACCCCAGTATGTAGCTTACTTCAACGGTTGCTTTGTTTGTTTGTTTGTTGAAAACAGTAGAAAATTAGCATATGAGCAAATATTTTCGCTTTTGAATGACTTTAAGCCCCCACTAAGATCACGAATTATACCCCAATTACCTCGGGTCCGTTTAAAAATAAAACATTAAGTCAAATAGTATTCTTCCAGAAATACAAAATTGTAACACTGAAAAGAAGCATCGGGCCAGAAGCAGTAAATTAGAAGCATGGGATTAACGCGTTTGCTATAACATAAGTATTTTGTATTTATGTCTGCATTGTTCTCTGAGCTTTGTCAACTAGATTTTCTACGAATATTAAAAACTTTTTTGTGGCCCTCTTCAACTTCGCACTTTTTATTTTGGCACCAGCAACGCATTGAGTTTGGTGCCTATGACATAAAGGGAGGATATGGGAGAGATTTCTCTGATGGTTACCTCGAATTGAGTACAACAAAACAGCTAAGCCAGTGGTCTTTGAGGCAAAAAAATATTTTCACCTTTGAATTTCTTGAAGTTATTTTGCAATGTTGGGTTTATTTTAAACGATCCATTGGAATTGGGCACATACACAGGAAGGCACATCCCCACCCTATCTAACTAATTTTACTACTACCATTATAATGTGTACATGAATGGCCTGTGCGTAGCAGTTTTTTCAAAACTAGTCCCCCTCCCTTGCATGAATTCATGTAGAAGCGCGGAACCGAAACACAGAAAAGGTTCCCGAAACAACGTTTTACCTTACTTCATTTACTTATTTAAGTACCCGAGTTGACGATACCGATGAAATAAAGATGTGGTACATTAAATAATTGCCCTATCTCGCCCATTATGATTTTTTTTTTTTTTTTTTTTTTTTTTTTTTTTTTTTTTCGTTTAACTATTTAAAACTGATTGGGCGGTTTTACCATAACTTGGGAGTTTTGATGAAAGCTCCAAATAGACGACAAAAAAGTAAAAGCTGGCTCCTATTTTCCCGGATATCTTAGAAAAACCATTGAACTTCTCCGGTTTTGTGCCGGAGATGAAGATGTTCAGATTCAAAGCGAGTTGCACCATTAGGAAGTGTGAATTTCATTTTGTTCGATTAAACGGATCAAAATTTTCTTTTTGAAGTTCAGGTAAAGGCAGCCTCTAAAAATTTCCAAACATGACTGCTAGGAAAACAGTACCAATCAGCTTAATGAAAATATCATTCAAACAATTTGACAGATTTGGGAGTTCCCTGCGGTGCTCCAAGTTTTGATTGAAAACCTTGCCAACACAGGGGACGTATAATTTATGCTGTAGGTAAATTGAATAAACAACGCTTCGCTTAACAATTAGTAAAATAGTATATTTTTCTTTATTTTAAATTACCCTCTCGTACTGTTGACACATTCAGGGGGCTCCCTTCTCAATTTTTAACCAAATCTTAAGACAGTATCATTTGAGTAATTTGACAGCTTTGGGAGTTCCCCATGGTGCTGACAAAAAATCGCTAATGGGCTTTTTCTTTTAAACGGTCAGTCAACGCTTAGACCCGTTGGCCTTAGGGGAAACACAAGAGATAAATGTGATACTTGCCAAAAAATAAGTTTTTTTTTACTATTTTGTCAAAATTTGGCCTTAAAACTTTGTGGGGGACAAGTAGGGATGTCGCTAATCAAGATTTTGCCCCGGGCGCTGGAGAGGCCAAAATTGCTGCTGGCAATACCGGACCCGGAGATCGAACCTGGCTTATCTACTTAGGGAACTAGAGTCCCTCGTTTTTACGATTTCGTCCTTGTTCCTAAACTGGCCCGCTCTTAAATGATTAGACACGGATATTTAAAACCCCTGATTAATAGAATTGGTATGCCTAAAAACTTTTTGAACTGAGTTTTAGCTTCTTGTCCATTGACTTGGAGGACAATCTAATCCCTGCTGGTACTTTCGTGTTTATAGCTGTAGTCGTAATCAATACTTAACCCCCCCCCCCTTTTTTTTTTTACTGCAAACCATTTTAATAAACTTGAATAAGTGTTTTGTTGAATTTCAACGTATATTCTTAAAGGGTTTTTAAAAATGGACAGAGTTAAAATTTTCTCTTGATTATTAGACTTAGTATGTCTAAAAGCCCTTTTATCCTGGATTTTAGCTTCTTGACCTCGTTTTAGGGAAATATGCACTTTTTTTTTTAATTAACATCCTGCTGTCAAAAGAGCTGGTATTGGCCAAGAACCAATTTATTTAATACCACAATTGATAATCATATTCTTTTTCATTTTTAATTTATATTCGGTTCACAACATCGTTTTCCATCACAAAGCAACGATACATTAGATCTTTATTTCTAACGTTAATTTAGTCAAGACAATGTCCTTTGAGTTAGGGCAAATCTTTATGCATGGTTTGTGTGATTTCTGGTGTTGGAAGAATAACGTTTTTTCTTAACCAGCTTTGCTTTGAAAATATTGACAAACTTGAACGATCTCGAAAAGTCAAGTCTGTCGGCATTATTAACATTTTCCCTCTAATACTACTACTGAATTAAATTGGTGATATTTTTGCTGTTTTTTTTTCTTCTAAAATGCTATTTTCCAAAAGATCTGATAGCTTTTGTTGTGCCTTTTCTGTTTCACATAAATGATATCTTTATGCTACATTAAACCAGGCACATACGCAAGGTAAGACCATTTGGCCCTTTTTTATGAACATGTTTCTATATTTTGCTGTTGACTATTTGTGGCTTTCAGGTATTTCCCAGATCCCTCCCCCCTCCTTCTAAGACATTAGGCACTCTGAAATAAATCACTAGTTTCTCTACTTTTATCCGATCTTGCATGATTGTCACGTCGTTGATTTTTAGACAAGTAATTTAATCTCCCTTTGACGACCGAAAAGCCTCTTTGACAATTCTCCACCAGCTCTTAACAGGAGCATTTTGAAGATTGGTAGGGAATTGCTTCCTTTACTGAACCCGAGATTGCCGAATCCCGTGAACTGCGTCATTACGTGCTTTTATGAAATCAAGTATGTCCTTTTTGATCTTTGAGGGTAGCCATAGCCATCACTTTTGTACCTTTTGTTTTACTCAGATAGCCTTTTTTGAGTGGTCGTTGAACCAAGGTTTGTCCTCGCTGGACACTATGACCGCTTTCATGGGAAATAGCTCGCGGCAGAGTCGACTGTGGTCTGAATAGTATTTTTGTGTAGCTTTCTCGGGATCTTCAAGAAGGAAGGCTCTCCGTTTCTGAGAAGCAAGTCTTTTTTATGCCATCCAGAGAAAGATAGTGCATGTGTGACCCCTCCCAATCAGTATTTTTGCTACCGACCTATACGCTATAATGGATGGTTATATTTAGAAAATTTTCTTCATTTTTTTGTTTACTATTGTTTTCAGGAAACGGGTTATGTCAAAAAACCAAATTCAAACAGGTGAATCCTGAAAACTAAAATAAAAACCTTGATAGGTTTTATATACTCGCTTAAGAAAAAATAAGAAATAATTATGGAGATAATCATGGAAAGCTCAATTCCCAGCGAATGTGCCCCGTGATGCTTCTTCAGATTTTAATTCTTCTTTTCTTTGAAAAAAAAAACAACAAAAAACAGAGGATTAAAAAATTTCCGTCGGCAAAGTTTTGCATTTCCTTTTCACGTAGGGTGTCCGGCTAATTCCCCTCTCAAAATTCTCGCACCCCACCCCCTTCACGGATAATTCTCCCTTCAGGAAATTACCCCCCCCCCCCGATAAAATTCTCCCCAAATGTAAAATTGAGCAGCCAAAGGGAAAGTAACACAAATAAAAAGAAAGAAGAAAGAAAGGATTCTGGGATATTCTACCTATATTCCAAAATGCAGGCAGAATGTTTAGAATATCGTATAAGATTTATTTTTACAATTTTGTTTCCTTTGACTTCATCTTTTTTTTCGTGTTTTTGGGGGCTAGGGGTTGAGTAATTATAGCAGACAAAGATAAAGGTTAAAGAAAATAGTTAGCGTGCTTATTTGAAATGGAGAGCCTTTCTGTCTTAAATTTTCTTAGTTCTGACTCGGAGTTTGACTATTTTACTGAAATTAAAAAAGAAGAAGAAAATTTGCCCTTTAAGGCTAATCATCTTTATTAGTGGCTAATGCTATTTTCCCTATGCTAGAAAATTGGGAATAACTGCTGCGATTTAAGTGATTTTGCGCTGATTTTTTTTTTTGACGACTCCTGAGTTAGAAAGTAAAATAATGTTGGTTTTACTTTTTCTATATATTTGTTATCTTTTTTCGAAAAAAAGAAACCAAGTTATTTTAGTTTATTGAATAACAATTTAGTAAATGGGAAATGAACGTAGATATTTTTGCAGTTGATTATACTGGTATATAAAAAAAAAATGTTGGATACAGAATTTTCTTTTTTTTTTTTTTTTTTTTTGGTGCAAAAATTTTTTTTATTTTTAATTATTTTATTTATATAAGGCATGAAATCTGCTCCAAAGGCTAGCATTTTGGACAGTATGCAGATTTTATAATCTACAATGATTACAGAAAGTGTCTGATGTCTATCACAAACTAAATTAAATACAAAAGCAAAAAAATACAAATAAAAAAATGTTCGATTTTTACTTTATTTTCCCAGTTTCCCGCTTGGTAGCGTTATTTCGTCAGCCAATAGGAAGAAAGCCCGCAATTTTGATTGGACTCTGTTCTGTATATCATTATGACTTTCGGATAGAAACTGTCAAAAAGACCTTTGAGCCATGAGGAAGAAAAATATAAACAGAAGGTGGCTGAATTTAAAATACCGGTAAGTAAATATTACATATACTATGTTCATTCCATCCAGTCCAGAAGCTTTTAAAATTGCTTCCGACGGGTTCTGGGTTTACATCCCCTTCAATCTAAAATTTATGGAAAAAAAACTTTTTTATATGTACAATGGTTAGGAGACAAATTCACATTAGGCTTCCCAGGCACGTACAATGTAATTTTATGGAGGAGGATGCAGAAAAATCTTAGCAGCTCTACACAAACAATAAAAATTTCTGTTTCAGGTGAAAGGTTGTTTTATGATTTGGAGGAAGATTAACTACTTGCCTCCAGGATATCCAATAGAGGAAGCAAACTTGCTTGAACATTTTTTAGCTTTGTTTTTTGGGCGAGGAGGGGGAGTAGGGGGCCTTTCTAGCGCCTGGTTTCCAGCTATCAGACTTGTGAAGCTATGAAGAAGACATCCCAGGGCCTTGACACTGGAGTTCTAGCATATAATGATATGCAATAAGCTTTACTTCGGCTTTTTTTTTATAGTAGTTTCTTAAGGGAACAAACAAAATCTATCCCTGAGCTATTCCTGAGATTTGTAAAGTTATGTCTATCCTTATGAGCTGTATAAAACAGAGCACTTCCAATGGATCATATGAAAATAAAAAATGTAATGAAAGTGGAGAAAGCATAAAATATGAACTCAGGAGGTGTGAAGTGGGAGACCTTGGATAAAATTGCCGAGGATCTGGAAGATGCAGCTAGACGGCATGATAATAAAATGTTGTATTGACATGTTAATAAATTAAGAGGGAGTAGTCACTCCAGATTTGTCCCAGTGTGGTCCAATCCCCCTTTCTAAGACTATAATGAGAGAAAGTTTGAGATGGCTAGGGCACGTTCTGCGGATGAGAGATGACAGACTGCTGAAGATTTTTTCTTTTCGGCCAACCACCTAGGGCTAAACGGAAAGCAGGTCGTCTGTAGTTGGAGTGGAATGATGTCATAAAGAAAGATTCAAGGGAAATGGGAACTTCCAAGGGGGGTGTAAAAAGGGGGTTTTGAATAAAATAAGATGGATTGGGAGCGTGTGTAGCTGTGTTGGCCTCAGGTGACTTAGTGCTGCGTTGAGTTGTTAGTAGTAGTAGTGTTTCCAATACATCAATAATTACTTCCCTTATGTGTATATATGTTGTGAATGATGGGTTTATCAACCAGCATTACTTTTTATGTTTCATTTTTTATTTTTAGGAAGGAACACCTTGGAGAACAAAAAGATGATTTTTCAACCTCATCTGAAATTACAGAAGAACTTTCAGTAAATCCTAAAATAAACGAAGCACAGAACTTGGGAAGCGGTGAAGGTTCTTCAGGTTGCGATGGGTCAGCAACATTTACCGATATTGACTTATCTGGAATTCCAGATGGAAACTGCATTGTAAATCTAAGACATTTCCTCAGTGAAGTAGCTTCTGTATTCACACACAAGATCAGTTGTAGACTATCATATGATAATTTGATAATAAAACAATTAGAACAGAAAGGCCTGCAAACTGAACTGAAAGTTAAATGTAAAAAGTGTAACTGGGAAAAGAGGATTAAAAATGAACCCGAATGTCCAGTAACAAGTGTAAAAGAATATCTTTCAAGCTTTAGTACAGAAAGTAAACAGGTTACTTTCTCAAAAAAAGACTCAATTTTAAAAAGTTGCTTGAATTTGAAGGCCGTTTGGGGAGCCATGGGGACTGGAGGTGGATATTCTACATTGTGTGAACTCTTCGGAGCGCTTGGAGTGAAGCCAATGTCGCAAATAGTTTATTCCCGTATTGAAAGACAGCTGGGTAGTGCTTGGATGAAGTTTGTCGGAAATTTTGCGAGAAAATGGACGAGAGGCCTTACAATTAGCCATTCATGAAGTTAAGTATAAAAAGGACTCATACTGGACAAAAGTGATATGTGATGGAGGTTGGAATAAGCGTAGCAAAGGGCATGATTACTCAGTCAAAGGATGTGTTACGGTTATCATAGATGCATTTACGAAAAAACTGTTATATATTGGCATAAAAAATATATACTTTTATATGTGTTTTTTTTCTGCAAACTCTAAAGTAAGTCCTAAAGACCATTTCTGCTTTCTGAACTATAACGGAAATTCGAAGAGCATGGAAACAGACATTCTAGTTGAAGGCTTTCGTTCCAGTGAAGAGATGCATGGATTACTGTTTTTAGAGTTTATTGGTGACGGTGATTCAAGTGTTTTTTATAAGCTAAAACAGTGTGTCTCTTACGGTTCAAACATACGGAAAGATGAATGTGCCAATCACGTCACAAAGAACTATACAACGCATCTATATAACTTGTGCAAAAATAAGAAAGGTTTGTGGGCCAAATTTATCCCCAGAGGAATTATCCAGCAATTGACCAAAAATTTAAGGGGTTCGATCAAAATAAATTCCGAAAATAATGGAACAGCGGAAGAATTGAAGAACCTGTTAAAAAGAGGTCCGTACCATGTTTTTGGAAACCCCACAAAATGCGATTCCGGTTGCCCTAAATTCATTAATGACAAAATAGAAAGTCGATGGAATACTCTGCCCATGCACGTGTTTGAGGATGTTATGACAGGGGGTAGAGGTTGTGTGTCGAAAATCAGAGCGGCTCCGAAATGACGCAACTACAAACTTAGCTGAAAGCTACATGTCAGTTGTTGCAAAGTTCATCGGGGGAAAGCAAATAAGCCGGTCTAAGGGAGGTTCATACCAAGCAAGAGTAAATGGAGCCAGCCTTGCTTATAATTCAGGTCCGAAATGGCATCAATTAGCTTGGAAAAATATTTTTAGGTCCAGTCCTTCTTGCTTGACGAAAAAGTATTGCAAAAAAACAGCAGAACATCGCTTAAGATCTAAACGTAATTTGACCAGTTATTATAGTTCTCTTGGAGGAAAACATTTCGCTAAGTTAAAAAACAGAAATAACGACTTTGGCGATCGGGACTATGGACCAAACTGCAATAAGCCAGATATGACTTCTGATGAAATAAGCTCAGCCAGACAAAAATATACTAAGCAACATTTAAAATTGGATAGTGCCAGTATTAGCCGTTTGTTTTATAATACCAAGGGGCAATCAAAAAATGAGAACTGGGTTGAAGAGAGATCTAGGAGAATAACGAGCAGTTATTTTCATTGAATTGCAACTAGAAAAAATAGCACTAGAGTTGCTCCAATTGTTAAGCAAATTCGAAACTTGAGACCTAGATTCTGCTCTGCCCTTATGAAAAGGGTTTGGATTTAGAAGTAGTTGCTCTAGAAGCATATGAAAAGAAATTCAACTTAAATGTCATAAAGGGAGATGAAATAGGACTTAGCCTAGTGTGCATCCACAGCATCAATATCTTGGTGCATCTGTAGATGGATTGCTCTCTGATAGCACACCTATAGAGATAAAAACTGTACATAATATACCAGAATTCAAAACCATTTTTGATGCTGCTCAGTCCAAAATCTAGTCAAAGGATTTTTTATTGAATTATCCAGTGAAGGTCTTCAGTTAAAAAAAAATCATTGGTATTTTTCCCAGATAAAAGGTCAACTAGAGATCCTAGATAGAATGATGTGGCACTTGATAGTTTTTTACTCCATTGATGACAGGGAAACAATTACAGTTCACCTGTCAAAAGAATACTGGGCGAAAGAATTTTCAAAGCTTGTAGCTTTCTGGAATGAATCCTTACTACCTGAAATTTTAGACTCGAGGTTGGTAAGGAATATGGAAATCAGAGAGCCTATGGTCTCAGAGGATATGAACACCAGAGAGCTAAGCTCGTCTCAAGAAACCAAAAGAGGGAAGAAAAGAAGGTCAAGTCTGGTTGACGTGGACAACAAGAAAAATACACAGAAGGGATCGGGAGACAACGAAGAATCCACCAGTCATTCAGCGCATGAAAACAGCGGTTTTGAAGAAAGATTTTGGTCTGATTTGGAATAAATGAATCTTTGTGTTTGATGTATTTTATGTGATGTATTTTGATGTACTTGTATTTTTGATGTGATTATTACGGCTCTTTAATTTTAATTAGTAAGTGTGTAATTTACATTCCCAGCTTGCTGTGATGATCAAAGTCGCGTCCTTTTACCAGGCTTGTCCCATATCCACCGTGCTTGGCATAGTTCCAACACTCTTGGTATAGCTCTCACAGGTCCGCCGTTCTTTGCACACTCCCACCACGCTTGGTAAGCACTGCCCTGGTGTACATGATTTCAGAGAGTGGAAAGCCACTCGATATTCCATCTTTTTCTTTCCCCCATTTTCATCGTCACTTGTCTCATATCTGATGCTGTTGCTACAGTGAAGCAGGAGGTTGATTTACATCATCCTTGACTTTTTGCATGTGTTTCACAATTATTTATTTGTGATGTGATAGGCAGGCTTTTATATCGATTTTCATTGTCACTTGTCTCGTATCCAAGGCTGTTGCTCCAGTGAAGCAGCAGGCTGATTTACATTATCCTGGACATTTTCATGTAACCCTTGGCATAGTTTTTTGTGTCTCGCAATATTTCTTCCAATATCTCCACTGTTACATATCTTTTAGCCACATATTTCTTTGTTCTTCACTTTAATTTTTGATTCGTCCTGATTTCCATTGTAGTGTGTCTTGTAACCGCATTTTTTGTACTTCACTTTTTTTCCCTCGCTGTAAGTCTCGCTGCCGCTTATCTTTTAACCGCATATGTCTTCGTTCTTCAATTTCGTTCATCATTACTTTAGAATTTTTTTTTTCAGTGACCGCATCACTTTCGTTTTTGACTCGTTGTAATTTCTACTGCTGCTTATCTTTTAACCACGCATTTATTTATATTTCAGTTTCGTTTTTTAGTCGTTGTTAATTTAGCTGCCGGTTAAAAATTAAAGCATATTTATTTTTTATTAAATTTAGTTTTCGACTCATAATTGACTTTTTTTCCAGTATTCTAAAGACATATTTTTTTATTCATTTTCTTTATCAATACATCAGATATTTTTTCCAATACCCTTTGCCTTAGCTGCTTGGATTAGTCATGTCACATTTGATGGTTTTTTTAAGGTCGTCCTCTTGATCTTGTCTCATTTGATGCTCTAGTTTGTTCATTTTGAGCAATAGTTAATTTATGTTTATGTCCTTGAGATATTATCAAACTGCTGGAAATATCTTTTGTAAATAGTATCATTACATTTGATATTTAATACTTAGCCATGTTTTTGTTTATTTTTACATGCGCCATAGATAATAAAAATGAAAGAACAGCTCCTGGCGCGGAAATGACGTAATTGTGCTTTTGAAATATGTTCATATATATGACGTTACTCATAAATTCTTTTTTGAAATTAGGGCTCTTAAAAAATTTCTCAAACTTGTGACCCATCTAGATAGTTTTTTTTTTCAGGCAAAATACCCAGGGTGCCAATTTTAAAACAAAAATATGGAGCCATTGTGGGGGGAAAATTTACAAATAAAAAACATGCATAAACAAATAAATAAATGAATATTTATTTTTTTTACTTAATTTCTGATCATTTTTTAAATAATGCCAGAAAATCTGGCTAAATCTACACGGAAAAATCCCCTCCCCACGATAATATCCTATAGACAATTAAATCCCGGTGAAAATTTAACCAGGACAATTACCCTCAACATCTCCGTGGGTAAAATTGAGTCGGTAAAGCGAAAACAAGACATATAAAAATAATTTCGTACATGAATTACGGGAGAGTCCCCCCTGCTAAAATTTCCCCGTTAAAGTTCACCCCCCCCCCCGAACTTCCCTCCACATGGAAAATTCTACCCTTGGAAAGTTATCCCAGCAGAAAATTCTCCCCCCCCCACCCTAAAAATGTATGCATACTTCCCAGTAACAAATACTATACATAAACAATGGGCAAAATTTATAACTCAAAGACCTTTCCCCAGGGGCTGCGGGGGTTATGTTAACTGCAAAGGATATTTATTGGGCCTTTCAACTATGCTGAACAAAATGGCACTCTCAAATATTGAATCGCCGGTTTTAGAAAAAAAGGGGCGTGGGAGGGGTCTAGTTGCTCTCCAATCTTCTTGGTAACTTAAAAAGGGCACTAGAACTTTTAATTTCTGTTCGAATGACCTCTCTCCCGACATTCTAGAATCACTGGGTCCATACGATCACCACTGGGGAAAAAAAAACAACAGGCATCTGTGACCATTCTTCTGGTAAAAAAAATACGAAATTCCACATTTTTTCAGACAAGAGTTTGAAACGGAAAGGCATAATAACATCCAACCGTCAGGACATCCAACGCCATAACATGCACAAAATCCCTCATAACATCGACAAAATAATCCGTCAGAACCACCAACCGTCACAACATCCAAAATTTAAAACTATACTTTTTGGGGGTTTAAGGGGGAAAAGATACCTAGGTTAGGTTGGGTTACGTATTTAATATATGCTATGCTTTACCCCCACCCCCATGATGTACAAATATATAGCCGAAATTTGTTTCTAAACTATTATATACTTATTGCTCTTATATAAACTTACAAATTTTTTGTCATATTGTGACGGTTGGTGGTTCTGAAGGATTTTCTTTTTGGATGTTATGACTTTTGATGCTTATGACGGTTATTCGAAGTGGTAGCACCCTGCTTGAAATCTTTACAGTAGGATCTTCTAATACGCTGAATCTGGTGGTGTGATTTTCAATAGGATTCTTTGACTTTTAGGGGGTATTTTCCCTCTTTTTCGAAAATCAGGCAATTTTTCTCAGGCTTGTAGCCTTTGGTAGGTAACACACAAATTAATAAAACTTTATATTTGTAATCAGCGTAATAAGCCGATTCTTTTGATATCAAACAGTTCGTGGTAACGAACTGTAAGTAAGGAGCGACCCGGCTCAATAGTAACCAAAACTCTAAAAACCGGAATTTTGATGCCCATAGATACATCAATAGAATCAAATTTTTTTGCTGATTTCAAATATATAAGTTTTATTAAGTTTAGTTATATTCATCAAAAGTTACGCGCCTGAGAAAATTTGCCTTATTTTCGAAAAAAGAGGGGAAACACGCACAAAAAGTCATAGAACTTTCATGAAAATAACACCATCGGATTCAGCGTATCAGAAAACCGTGGTGTGGAAGTTTCAATCTCCTATCTGCAAAAATGTAGAATTTTGTATTTTTGTCAGAAGAAAGATCACGGATGAGTGTTTATTTGTTTTTTTTCTTTCTTTTTTTTTATTTCCCCAGGGGTGATCGTATCGATCCAGTAGTCCTAGAATATCGTAAGAGGGCTCATTTAAACGGAAATTAAAAGTTCTAGTGCCCTTTTTAAGTGACCAAAAAAATTGGAGGACAACTTGGCCCCCTCCAACGCTTTTTTTTCCCAAAGTCACCCAGTCAAAATTTTGAGATAGCAATTTTGTTTAGCATAGTCGAAAATCTAATAAATATGTCTTTTAGAATGGCTTAGTCCCCCACAGTTCCTGTGGGAAGGGCTGGAAGTTATGAACTTTACCCAGTGTCAGACAGTTCGTGGTAACGAACTGTAAGTAAGGAGCAACCCGGCTCAATAGTAACCGAAACTCTAAAAAACAGAATTTTGATACCAATAGATGCATCAGAAAAATCAGATTTTTAAGCTGATTTCAAATATATATCAAAAGTTACGCATCTGAGAAAATTTTACTTATTTTAGAAAAAAGGGGGAAACAACACCTAAAAGTCTTGGAACAATTGAAAATTACACAATCCGATTCAGTGTATCAGAGAACTTTACTGTAGAAGTTTCAAGCTCCTATCTGTAAAAATGTGGACTTATGTATTTTTTGCCAGAAGAAAGATCACGGAGGCGTTTTCATTTGTTTTTTTTTCCAGGGGTGGTCGTATCTATCTAGTAGTCCAAGGATATCGTAAGAGTGCTCATTTGAACGGAAACTAAAAGTTCTAGTGCTCTTTTTAAGTGATACAAAAATTGGAGGGCAACTTGGCCCCCTCCCACGCTCTTTTTTTCCCAAAGTGACCCAATCAAGATTAATTTCATATGCAAAAAAAATACAATCTTTAGTTCAGCAGTGGTTATATTTTCTTTTACATATCCTAACCTGCTCATCTAATTTGATCTTCATAGAATCTAACGTGCTTTTACTTTTTTTTCTCCTGCGTTAAACTGGATTAACAAAAAAGAACCCAGTTGTCGAAGACTAATTATGTTTCTGTCAATAGTCTCATACCGGGTTTGCTATCGACGAGATACAAGCAGTGGCATTACCAAGATCTGTAAGACCAGTTTCGAAAATTGAGCGGGAACAATAAAGACAATTACCCTT